>NC_092423.1:56776406-56928611 GCF_036169615.1 Heliangelus exortis | reverse complement strand
TCTACCAGTTTTCCCTTGTTCCCCATTTTCCAGTTTTTTGCTTCTAATTTCTACTTTTCTACTGATCATATACTGTTTGTATATTGTATTCTTCTGCAGGAGAGAAAAAGCTGGACCAGTTTGCCTAGACATGCAAGCTTTAGAGCAGAGGAGGAAAAGCATCCGGGACACAGAAGACACAGTTGCTCATCACACCTTACAACAGTACCTGTATAAACCCAGGCAGGAGGTGAGAGCAGAAGGCTAGCATTGGACTGTTTTCTTGTCTAAAACTATGAGACATTAGGAACCAAAAATTGGGAGAAAAATTCAAAAGGAAAGAAGCAATATGCAAAATCTGCACTCTTGAGGAAGATAGGCTCTTGCTATATTATTTCTGATTTGTGAACAGTCCTCTTTAGCAGAACTAGTGCCTTAGATTTCACTGGGGCCAGTGGGATCCAGAACTGGGTACCACAGAGGTTCTGATTAAATCAGGATTAAATGGAGTGTATCAGCTGAAGTAATTGAGATAATTATTGAAAGAAGCTTACTGTTAATGACAGGCACTTTTATGTACTTAAAATTCCTGGACTTAAACCTGTTTCATGATGGAGAAAGAAAAATAGACATTTCATTAAAGTCTTCAAAGTGGGGTTTGATTCATTCTTTTTAATGGAGTTGTTTACTCTTGTATAATACTTACTGGATGCTTCCAGCTGTGTTTCTAAAAAAAAGTAATACTGTTTTCTCTTCCTGGCCACAGCACAAACACCTGTACAGTCGACATGAGATCATGCACAATGAAGATGAGAAACAAGACAAGGAGATTTTCCATAGGACAATGAGGAAGCGCTTAGAATCTTTCAAGAGTACCAAACTAGGAATCAACCACCCCAAGAAGCTCAATAAAATCCACAAGAGAGACCGGGGACAAAGAAGGGTAAAATACTTCTACAAGGACACAGATATAACCACCTATTATACAGTGGTGTGGGGAGGGTGAGGAGGACTCTGAAGGGTCCTATATCTTTCATTTATCTCTGCTCTAGAGAACCTTCTATGAGGCAACTCAGGGGGCATCTTCTCACATGATCGTTTTCTCTGTGCTTCGGGACAACCCTTCTTCTAAGAGAGTTTTTAACACTTGAAAAACAACAGACCTTGAGTAATTCTGTAACACTGTGGGGACATGTTGCAGTGTACAGGTAGAAGGGTAGATCTAGAGCATAGAGCATTCCACAAAATTTGCATGAGACTAAGAAGGAATGTATAGCATCCGAAGAGTCAAAGTTCCTTTCTTTTCCTGTAATGAATACAAATGTAGGGAGGAAACTAATGACATCTGTAGTGAAATGAGGCAACCAGGTGGCACTAATTGCCAGGTAGTGGGCATGAACTTGTGTTAAGCCCACCTGTGCCTGATTAGGGCGGGCCCCTACTGCCCATGAGCAGGATTAGGGGGCCAATAGAGCTCACACCTGAAGAAGCCAGAGAGAGGCCACTTTGGGAGTAATAGCACCGATTCAGGCTGGTCAGCCCCGAGGGCAATAGACTCAGAGCACTATTCTTGAGTTTCTCCTGGAACACCTGGTTGGACCTTGGAGCGCAGTGCCCTAAAAGAGGTTTGTCTTGCTACAGCATCCATAATGATCAAGCAAAGATCACAACAAATTTCAGGGTTAAGCTGCTGAGTTAGATTTCAAACAACGTCGCTTTGGTTGCTATCTGACAATGCTAGCATTTTTGGTAACTTTTTTTTTTTCAGCGAAACAGCAATGCCGTACCAAATGGAAAAATACCTTCAGAGAATCCAGTACAAGATTTTACTTTGGAGGAAAAAGGTAAAAAGACTCTTAGCCCAGTTTCATTAACTGCAAAATGTTATGATATGCAACAGGGAAGCTGATCTTAAAAAGGGACTCCTAGTCATAATTTATAACTCAGAATGGGGATCCACTCCATGCTTAAATGCAGTGTATCCATGATTTAAAAGTTGTTTTTCTGTGCAGCTGGATTACAAACCAAATTTAACTGTCCCTTTTACTCATATTTTTGGAATATCACATTTACGTTTTGAAAGCAGAACAATGCAGTGGCTACAACATAGATGAACTTTGAACTGCCTTTTGGATAAGCTGCACAGAGCAACATCCGCTCACATTTCTTTCATCACATCATGATATGTCTGCCCAGGCCATGGTGCCATATAAAACTCAGTAGTTGAGATGACACTTTGATATGAGTTAAGGTCCATTTGTTTAGAAGGGTCTGAATAAGAGTTGAAGCTAAGCAAGCACAGAAGAAAGGAACACATAAGCAAAGGTCAGTTTCAGTAGTGTTTCACCCTTCGTGCACAAGTCTAACCTGGTAAGTTACCTTCTGAAGGTGACTGGCTTAAGAAGTATCTCTAGCAAGAACTGAGTTTACATGTAAAGCCCTGAGTTCTTTCATCCCATTGGCACTGATATCAGTCATAGAAAGATGAGCTGGATGCGAGTATGTTTGTTATGTAATTATAAAATGTGTCACTGAAAAATTGCAACATGGTTTAAAAGCCACTGAAGTAACTCTTATTTGTATTCTTTCCTCTGTTTATGCATTCAACACTTTGACCTCAAAGAGAATTAGAGAGGGATTCATCTTCTCTCAAAAACTCCAATCAAAGACTTTTCTTTATGTATGTTATTTAAATAATCTTCTGAGCATTCTTTTATTTGACAGACAGGGTCAATAGAGGCTGGATGAATAAGTGTAATATTCAAGTTCCTTTTTGCATGGCAGGAGCTTTCCAAATAATTTCCAAATAATAAGGAAGCTATTCAATGCTGTCTTGGGTTTTTTTTTTTTCTACATTGAGAAATGTAGAAAATTTTCTATGTAGAAAAAAAATCTAAACAAAAAACCCCACTTCATTGGAAGGCAGTCCTTAAAAGTGCATTATCAGTTGATGTAAAACTGATTCTACTGCATTAAAAGCCTCAATGATCTCGCCAAGTTTGAAATCAGTCAGGATGGTAGTGCTGACCTCTGTCAAAGATGACCAGTGACTGGTCAGGGTAATGGGACGACTTCTGTCAATGCATGAGCATTTCAGACACAAAATGCAGCAGTGGTGTGATGTTATAGGTTTCCTTATTTCAGCCCTAGGAAAGCAAGACAATTCTATCAGCCAGAAGCTTAGCCAGAGTGTGAAATCTCTATCATGGCACCAGATAATAATGCAAGCCAGAAACCTGTGTTGAGTTTCTTTATGCAATTGGTGTAGTATGGCCAGATGGAAAGAGGCAATTCTGACCCTCTACTCTGCTCTTGTGAGATCTCATCTGGAGTACTGTGTGGAGCTCTGGAGCCCTCAACACAAGAGGGATATGGACCTGCTGATGCAGATCCAGAGGAGGGCCACATCATTTGATCATCTGAGCATTTTGATCAGAAGGCTGGAGCACCTCTTCTAAGACACCTACAAAGACAGATGGAGGAGAGTTGGGATTGTTCAGCCTGGAGAGAAAACTCTGGGGAAACCTCAGTGGCCTTCCAGTACCTGAGGGGGGCCTGCAGGAAAGCTCGGGAAGGACTGTTTACACGAGCAATAGGATGAGGGGCAATGACTCTAAACTGCAGCAGGGTAGATTTAGGTTAGATATTAGGGAGAAATTCTTCACTTATGAGGGTGGTGAAACACTGGAACGGGTTGCCCAGAAAAGTGGTGGAGGCCCCAATGCCAGGAGACATTCAATGTCAGGGTTGACAGGACTCTGAGCAACCTGACCGAGTTGAAGTTGTCCCTTCTCACTGCAGGGGTGTTGGGCCAGATATCCCTTCCAACCCAAAGCATTCTATGATTCTATGGTATCTACTCTGCAAACTCTACATACCTTCCCATTTCAGTGCTACATATCTTGATTAAATTTTGCCCTTATCTGGATCCCTTTTAAAAATGTCTTTGATAACTCTGACAGCGTCAAAAAGCATAAGATAGCATTTTCCATCAGAACTGATATGAATCCCTAATCAAATTGGACTTTTTTTCCTTTTTTTTTTTTTTTTTTTCCAGAGTTGGAGTTTTCAGAATCAGAAGAAAATAATGATTATGAAACTTCGCACCTAGGCAAAGGAGTTGATTTCCTGGCTAATGTGACAAAGCAAAATTTCACAGATACTCCTACTGGTAAAAATATTAATTATTTATGGAGTTTATTTTTCTTAAATAGAAATGGTAGAAATGCTGCCGAATCAGCCTGATTTTGTTTTGTTTTTATTTGATTTGATGCGTTCTATTAGAAAATATGTTTGCCTAATACCAATGTTAATAGACAAGAAGCAGGATTTGTCCTCTAAAATTCACAGCTCCCTCAGTACTTCCACATGATTGTGGAAGTCAATGAAAAGAGCATATTTGCATCATTCTGAAAGGCTCAGAATATCAGATTGAAAATACATCGCCTCATATAACAGAAATTATATTACACATTTATAAAGTTTTAAAATTTAGTATTTCTCTTTTGCACTTTTTTGTTTGAATTTTCAGCATGCTACTGTATGCTTCGTCATATCCCAAACATAACTCTATATTGGATATAATGTCCAATTTTTTTCTTTAACAGAAATCCAAACTGACTAGCACTAACCAAGGAAGAAAGAGAAACCTATATGTGTATAATAGGCTGTGTATTGACCTTGTCACACCTATGCCTGCATATATTGGCCTATTTTTAACTCAGTATAGCCATTCTCCTTTTACAAAGCATCTTGATGTATCACGAAGAAATTATTTTGATTAATTAATTATATTTGTCACCCATTAACTTTATCTAGGAATTGATAACCCAGTATTTTCAGCTGATGATGATCAAAGCATCTACATGAACTTCTCACCGTGGTTATCTGGTGAAGATACCGTGGCACCATCCCAAAGGGCCCGAGTGCAGATCCCATACTCTCCAAACAACTTCAGGCGGCTCGCTCCATTCCGGCTCAGCAATAAATCCATAGATTCCTTCCTGTTAGCAGATGGCCCAGAGGACCGACCCAGATCTTTTCTCCCAGAATCAACGCATATGTAATAATTTGTCACCTTTATTTTTGATCAGAGTTCCTCTCACCTGAAAACTCTACTTACTTTTCTGATTTTTCTTCATCCCAGAGGAATCCTTTCCTTCCTGATTTCTTTGTACAACTGAATGTCTTCTCTTTTCCTCCAGCTTGAATAACAAAACATTTTTCTATTTTCCTTCTGCAGAAGATCTGGGGTCCATTTGCCTTGATGTTTTTACAGCAGATAAGGGTCCTGCCCTTTATTTTGGCTTGAATACTTTAAATGCCAAGAAAACAGTATTTCAACTGTCAGAATATTGTGCAACCATTTTCAGGAGGCTCCAGGTTTCTTGGTTAGTCAGTTCTAGCTGATTTCCCTGACAGGAATTAGGTAATTCTGATTCAGTCCCCTTAAAGAGTAATTGATCTTTCAAGTAACATTGTCACTCTGATCTGCAGAGGTAAACAGAGTAGTCTGAAGCCCAGAAAGACAGTCCAGTTGCTGATAGCTAAGGATATGATTTTCCCATAAAAGGTCCGATGAGTTATTTTACCCATTGGACTTTACTGCGTTTGTGTATGCAATAGGAGCAGCATAGCTAGACCAGCAATGAGCTGGGCTAAGTCTAGCATTCTTAGCATGATTAGAACATTTTTTTGACTTTATGAAACCAGTCCTGAACATTTGTGCAATTTATCCAATGCCAAGGAAGGAAAAATGGTCCCACTGCTGCAATACAAGTACTCCATAACTCCCCTGATGTCATCATTAAATTGCATAAGAAAGGGTTTTACAAAGCAGCAGGCTTCCTAGAATTCAGCAGAGTTCCCTTGCACAAGTAGAGATAATTACACAATTACCCAGCAAGATGGTGGAGAAGCAGAATTTCAATTTTGGTTAGAGCTTTATCATTAAACTGTGAATCTTAATCCATACCTTATTCTGAAACTAGAAAAATCCTTAGCTTTCTTGTACAGTAAATAACTTCATGCTTCTAATGCGTTAGAAGCTTAAAATTAAACTAACTCTGTGTTTAAATTACTATCCTAATTGCTTTTTAATTCTCACTGTGTGGAAATTTTTCACACCATAAAAAGCAGCCTTCGCTTCTACAATAAACACAGTGCAGTAAATGAGGTGGGTCAGGTCACAGTTCAGACATCATAATTGAATGAAGCACAGGGCAATGCATGGATTATGCAATAAAATGCAATAGTCAGTTTCATCATTCATTCACCTTTGTGTAATCCATGATTACAAATGTATGAGCTAGTGTCCTCTGTGCATCAGCGAAGGAGTGTGGTAATTTGAAAGTACATCTGTGGTTAGTTGATGTATCTTGTTTAAACAAAGACCTCAGGAAAAAAAATAAATTATTGTAATTTTGATTTGAGAAGAACTTCATAACCTTCCGAAAAGAAATAGAAAAGGAAGTTCAACTTTTCTTCTGTTTCAGCTTCTGTCCCTGCAGAGGATGTGCTAGTTCAAGTGTAATTACAGGAAGCACATGGCTTCCTTTACTGAAGTGGCCTGTAGGTCTGTGACTGGTTCTAGTACTCAATTCCTTATTAGTGTATTTTTGATTATTTTTAAATAATGTTTTAAAATGAACACTATATTAATTATAGTACTCTGAATTAAACTCCAATATCCTAATTGAAAATTTGAGCAATGCACAGCATTTCAAAACGAAAACTTCTTGACACTCACACACATTGAAATTCTCTTCATTTTTTTTCCTACTGAGAACACTGTCATAAAATATTAATGTATGATTTGCTGAACACTTTCTTGCTAACTTTTGTTCTTTTCCTCTATTCTATTGCCTTATTTATAAATTACTTTGTTATTAGACACTTACGTATACATTATTGTGCAGGTAACTTTGACATATCAAAATCACTGAGTTTTGACTGCTGTTTTTCTTTAGATGAGTTCCTGGAAAATGAGATTTCCCAAGCTAATAAGCTTAGACCTTGATTACTCTCTGAAACAGTTCTCTGAATTTCATCCTTAACAAAATTCTCCTAATAGGATAGTGATACTGAAACTTCAAATAAAAGGTTTTAAAAAACAATTTAAATTGAAAGCCAAGGGTGGAAATATGCACTTTCTCTACATACCCTAAAGTATCTAGAAAACTGATCACAAGCTATAATCAATAAGAATTTGACTCCCTGGTGGTACTCTCTACTACATCATTGAAAGAGCATGACTTCTTTCAAAAGTTTCTGAAAGACTTCCTTGCTGAGTACCAGGACTAAATGTTTCAAGATAAAGATCCATCTTAATGACCGAATGATGGCTCTTTCAAATAGTTGAAGCAGGCAATTGCTCATCATAAAGACTGAATTAAAGTTTTAACTGATACTCGGGCAAAGACAAGACATTTAATAAACTCGCTTTAGGCGAGATAGGAATTGGCATAGGGTTCTCCATAAAAAAAAGCCCCCTTAAAGCACTCACTTATAGAAGACTGAGAAAAATGGCCAAAAACAAAGCCTAATAGGCACACTAGTATAGAAAATATTATAAATATTTTTCTTTAATTTTGCTGTCTAGGTGATATGGACCGTGATGTTGAAATGACAGAATACTCCTCCTCAGATGACCAACTAAATGAAAATCAAAATCCCCTCCACTTCTTTCCATCTTGTCTCCAAATGCCATGGACACAAAACTATTCCTCACTGGAAAACAGAGATGTATCTCTTTCTACTGTCTCTGAGTATATAGCTTCTTGTGACCCAAATGTGCCTGATCTCTTCTGGGAAGCAAGTACAGATACAAATAATAAAGAGACAGTAAACTCAGGTTATTGTTCTGAAGTCAGCTACAAGTCAGAGAATTCACAAGAAGAGAATTCTCTACTTACATTTGAAGGGCTGGAAGACTCTTATATGAAGGAGCCCCAAGAGAAGAAAATATTGCTTGATGTACAAGGAAATTATAGATCTGCTGCGGCCAGACGTGTACAAAGCCGACGTTCTTTTCACAGGCCAAAACCTCTGCAACACCCTAAGCTTCAGAAGCTAGCATCTCTTCCAGCATCTTGCTATATCCCTCCACATTCTTTGGAACAAGAGGAAACACAGTTATGAGCTAGGACTTACTTGAAAGGAGAAGATGAGAGAGAATAACATGAACAAAGGGCTTCTGTAAAAATAGAGAGCGACTTATTGCTTCACGAGATCTGCTCTGAAATGGTTTCAGATGGAAAGAGAGTGGGGTTCAATGATGTCAGAAACACTGGAGCTATTATGCTGCACTTAAAAATTTAAGTTCTCATTCATACTGAAAGGATGCATAATGAAGGGGAAGTAAGCCACCTTGTAATTTTTTCATGTAGACTGGTACAAAAAAAATCACTATTATTTTTGGAGCGCTAAATCAATAATGTTTTCAAATGGCAAATACTTGTTTTACATGGAAATGATTTATTATACCATTATGCCATAAATAGACTTCAAAAAATAGGCTGCAATTGCTGCTTCAATAATGGAGTTCATTATTTATGACGTATGAAATCAACGTAGAAGCCAATGGTTAACCTCTTGTCTGCTAAGTCTACTCCAATAGAAGCGAATCAGTGCCTTTTATAAATGCAAGCAAAGGAAAAATATTTTCCCACTCCTGAATATTCGTGTCATTGAGTAATTGTAGGATATTTACCCTGGTAGAAAACTTCACATGGAAAGTCCTGTCACCTTGAAATTTAATCAAGGACTCCAGGAAGGCCATTTCCATCCTTCACCTTCATTTATTTTACTCAGTAGCACTGGAATGAAACAACATCCAGAATTAATTCAGAATTGTAGTTTGTGTGGACACAAGCAATTAATTTTTTGTTCTTTATTAATCTGCTCTATTTTAAATAGTCTCACTCAGAACTGTAAATATTTGTCATTTTTACTGCTGCTTTGGAAGATGTCTTCCAAATACTCTGTTAGGTTTTCTGGTTAATTTATAAATCACTTTCAATAGCTTATCAGAATAATGGTCTCTCAGATACTATCTTGTGTTTTGTCACATGGATTAAGTGCCACAATGACTCAGGACTTTGACGGTTCAAAGTACTGTGCAGAGGTAGTTTGGCCAGTGTGTATGTACATACGTGTTTGTGTTAGGAGCTTCCTTTACTTTTTTTATCCCCTGTTTTCTGTTGAATGATAGTAGTTACGATTGCACTAGATGCCTATTATGTATGAATCTGATCTATATCACTTCGAAGACAGCTGGAGAAACCATTGAAAACCGACTCAGATGAAGTCTAAATAAAATTGAAAACTCTGAGACCTCTTTGGATGTATAATGCTACCTGCCTGTGTATAGCCCTCTGGCCTATATGTTTTGCCTTGAATGATTCCAGTCCTGTAATTTTGGCTTGAAATCTTCAGTAGTATAAGTTGCAAAGGTTTGATTACCTCAATAGAAGATGAGTGCTTAGCCACTTCTGTGATCTGAATGTGTACCTTATTTCTGTTTGATATCACAGAATTGCTCTGGTTGGAAAAGAACTTTAAGATCACTGAGTCCAACCATAATTTAAGTCTACCAACCACTGACCTAGCTCTACCAAGTCCAGTGCTTAAACCATGTCCCTAAGTACCACATCTCCATGTCTTCTGAAGACCTCCAGGGATGGTGATTCAACCACCAGCCTATTCCAGTACTTAATTACCCTTTCAGTGATGAAGTTTCTTCTAATATCCAGTATCTAATATCCTCCCCTGGCAAAACTTGAGACCATTTCCTCTTGTCCTGTTGCTTGTTAATAGGGAGAAGAGACTGACCTCTTCCTTGCCACATTCTCCTTTCAGGTAGTTCTAGAGAGCAAGAAGGCCCCCCCCTTAGCCTCTCTTTCTCTAGGATAAAAAAAACCCGGTTCCCTCAGATGCTTCTCTTAAGGTTCATTCTCTACACCCTTCACCAGCTTCTCTGGACTCACTCCAGCACCTCCGTGTCTTTCTTTTAGTGAGCAGCCCAAAATTTTATTCGAGGGGTGCCTCCCTCATGCGCAGTACAATCACTTCCCTAGTCCTAATGCTCACACTATTTCTGCTGCAGTCCAGGATGCTGTTGGCCTTCTTGGCCACCTGGGCAGACTACTGTTGACCAGCACCCCCAGATGTTTTTCCACTGGGCAGCTTTCCGGCCACCCTTCCCCAAGCTTGTTGCATCACATGGGGCTATTTTGGCCCCAGTGATGGACCCGACACTTGGCCTTGCTGAATCTCATACAGTTGGCCTCCACTCATTGATCTTGTCTGTCCAAATCTCATTGTAGAGCCTTCCTACCTTCAAGGAAGATCAACACTCCCTCCCAACTTGGCATCACTTGCAAACTTACTGAGGGTGTATTCGATCCCCTCACCCATATCATTGATAAAGATATTAAAGAGAACTGGCCCAAACACTGAACCCTGTAACATCAGATGGATTTATCTCCATTCACCAGAACTCTTTCGGCCCAGACAGCCTTCCAGTTTTTACCCAGCAAAGAGAATACCTGTCTAGGCTATACATAGCCAGTTTCTCCAGGAGAATCCTTTGGCAAACAGTGTCAAAGGCTTTACAAAGGTCCAGGTAAACAGCATCCACAGCCTCTCCCTTATCCACTAAATGGGTCGCCTTGTCATAGAAGGAGATCAGGTTCATCAAGCAAGACTTGATTTTCATGAACCCATGCTGACCAGGCCTGATCCTGCAGGTTGTTCTACACATGCTGCATAATGGCGCTCAAGATGATCTGGTCCATAAACTTTCCCAGCTCTGAGGTCAGACTAAGAGGCCTGTAGTTCCCTGGATCCTCCTTTTGGCCCTTTTTGTAGATGGGCCAAAATCCAGTCTACAGAGACCGAATCACAGGAGGTGACTTGGAGGTGCAAGGGACCTCTAGAGATATATAGATCAACTGCCCTGCTAAAGAAGGATTGAAGGACTATCTAGAGTACATTACACAGGATTGCATCCAAGCAGGTTTTTAGTATCTCCAGAGAAGAACACTCCAAAACCTCTCTCAGTAACCCGTTCCAGTTCTTTGTCACCCTCACAGTAAAGAAGTTTTTTCTCATGTCTAGCTGGAACTTCATGTATTCCAGCTTGTGCCCATTGCCCCTCATCCTGTTGCTGGGCACTACTGGAAAGAGTCTGTCTCCATCTTCTTTACACTCACCCTTCACATATTTATAGACATTAATAAGATCTCCTTTCAGTCTTCTCCAGGCTAAACAATCCTAGCTCTCTCGACCTTCCTTCATAAGAGGGATGCTTCAGTCATTTTCATTGCAATCCGTTGGACTCTCTAGTAATTCCCTCTCTTGAACTGGGGAGCCCAGAATTGGGCACATTATTCCAGATGTGTCTTCACTAGGGCAGAATAGAAGAGATGATAACATCATCCCTGGACCTGCTGGCCACACTTTTTCTAGTACATCCCAGGATACCATTGTCCTTCTTGGCCCCAAGAGCACATTGCTGGCTCATAGTTAACTTACTGTCTACCAGCTTTTCAAGATCCTTCTCCCTAGGGTTTCTTTCCAGCAGGTCAACTCTTTAACTATATGGATGCATGGAATTGTTCTGCTCCAGGCACAGGACCCTACATTTGCCCTTGTTGAATCTCACTAGGTTCCTCTTTGCCCAACTCTACAGCCTGTCCAGGTGACACTGGATAGCAGCACAGCCTTCTGGTGTGTCAGCCACTCCTTCCAGTTTTGTATGATCAGCACACTTGTTGAGGATAGGCTCTATCCTCTCATCCAGGTGACTGCTGCATGTATTCAATGGGACTGGACCCAGTACTGACCTCTGAGGAACATTGCTGGCTATAGGCCTCCAACTCAGCCCTGCACCACTGACCATGACCCTCTGAGCACCGTCACTCAACCATCTCATCATCTCACTGTCCACTCATCTATCTCACACTTCCTAAGTTTCTTAATGAGCATGTTACAGGAGACAGTGTCAACAGCTTTGCTGAACCACGTTTGACAACCACTGCTCTCCCTTCATCTAACCAGCCAGTTATAACATGACAGAAAGCTACTTGATTTGCCAAGCATGGTTTACCCTTGGTAAATCCACCTTGACCACTCCAAATAACTTTCTTTTCTTCCACATGTTTAGAAATTACATCCAGAATGATTTATTCCATCACCTTTCCAGGGATGCAGGTGAGACTAACCAGTCCATAATTTCCTGGGTCATGCTTCTTGCCCTTTTTGAAGACGAGAGTGATACTGGTCTTCCTCCAGTCCCAGGAACCACTCCTGTTGTCCATGACCTTTCAGAGATGATGGAAAGTGGCCAAGCAATAATATCTGCCAGTTCTCTCAGCACTCATGGGGGCATTCAGTTGAGACCCACAGATTTATGTATGTCCTGCTTGGTTGAGTGGTCTTTAACCTGTCCCTAATTAATAGAGGAAATCTTCTTCTCTCCAAACATTTTCCCTTACCTCCAGGGTCTGAGATTCATGAGAGACAGCTTTAGCAGTGAAGACCAAAGGAAAGAAAGCATTCAGTGACTCTGCCTTCTCTGTATCTTCTGCCACTGGAGCACCCACCTCATTCATCAGTGGGCCTACATTTTCCCTAGCCCTCCTTTTCCTATTGATACACTGAAAATACTTTTTTTTGTTGTCTTTAACCACAGTAGTCAAGTTGAATTCCAGTTGGGCTTTTTCCTTTCTAATTTTCCCCCTGCATAGCTTTACTATGTCTTTGAAGTCCTTATAATTTGCTTGTCCCATTTTCCAAAGGCCACAAACAAACTTTTCTTTTGTTTCTGAGTTCCAGACACAGCTCTCTATATTCAGCCAAGCAACTCTTTTTCCCTGTCTGCTCATCTTCTGGGACATGGGGATGACCTGCTTCTGTGACTGTTAAGATTTTCTCCTTGAAGTACGAACAGCCTTCCTGGGCCCCTTTGCCCTTCAGGACTGTCTCCCAGGGGACACCCTTAGCCAAGCTCCAAAGCAGGCCAAAATCTGACCTCCGGAAGTTCAAGGTGGCAGTTCTGCTAGCTGTCCTCCTTGCTTCTCCAAAAACTGAAAACTTTCATAATTAATATGAGGCCCAAGATGGCCTCCAACCTTTACACCCCTCACAAGACCTCTGTTAACAAGCAACAGAGAATTTCCCTGTTGGGTCCAGGAAGATATCTTCCACAAACCTCCAGGTCTGTTGCTTCTCTGCTGTGTTGTATTTCCAGCAGACATCTAGAAAGCCGAAGTCCCCCAGAAGAGCAAGGGTTAGCAATAAAAATATCTCTCCCAGCTGCTTATAAAATGAGATGTCCCCAGTTAGCCTGGGCTGATTGTAAATGATGGAAAGTGGCCTGACTTTTGCCAGCTCCCTCAATACACTTGGGTTGATCCCATCTGGCCCCCATAGACTTGTATATGTCCAAGTAGTTGCAGCTGGTCACTAACCATCTCATCTATAGGCATCTATAGGCTTTAAACTGCTCCCCATCCCTACAACTGGGTACCAAGCAAATAACTGGTCCTACTAATAAAGACTCAGGCAAAGAAGGCATTAAGTACTCCTCAGCCTTCACCAGGATCACTATTTCTCTCTCTGCATCCAATAAAGTACAGAGATTCTCCTTAGTCCTCCTTTTGTTGCTAAGAGATTTGTAGAATCATTTCTTGTTACCTTTGACAGTTGCAGCCAGATTGATTTCAAGTTTGGCTTTAGCCCTTCTGATTCTCTCCCTGCATAGCATCACAACATTTTTGAGTGGCGTCTCCCTTTTTCTAAAGGCTGTAACTTTCTTTCTTTCCCTGACTTGCAGCCAGATCTCTTTCTTCAGCCAGGCTGGCCTTCCCTACCAGCTTCTCTTTTATAGCAAAGGGGGAGAGCCCCCTCCTGTGCCTTTCAGACAGCTCAGCCTTCCTGGACTCCTTTGCCCTTCAGGATTGCCTCCCAAGGGTCTGTGTCAACCACATCAGTGCAAATGATATGATATTTGCAAATGAAACCATTTGCAAATGAAACCATTTGCAAATGAACTAAGACACTTTAAGGGGGCTATCTGAATTTGTTACTGGATTTGTTACTTCACCGGATCCAGTGAAGGCTTTAGTTGGTAAATTTTATTTTATCTGTAGGCATTAGTGGTTGTTTCACTCTACCTAGCAAGATTTTGAACATGTTCTTGGTGATACTGTATCAGATGTCAAACTTGAGATTTACCCAGACACCTAAAAAGAGTGGAGCAAAATGTGAAAATTTGTGCCTACATCTTCTTCCTATCTTTGTCCTCTTTGCTAAAACTGTTTATTATTCTCATGCAAATTGCAGAGATATAATGGCAAATATCAGATACAAACCTAGATAGATACATAACATATACCTTTAGAGGCTAGATTCAGAGTACTGATTCTTTTGATATCAACCCCCAAGCAGCTGACTGTTCACAGTCATCTCAGACACTGACTGAAATCGTTGTCCCTAATTGCAAAGCTTCATCATTCAGAGCTAGTTTTGTAGTGAGGGTCATGAGAAATAAAAATGTCACCAGTAGGGTTGTTAATTTTATAACTCAAAAATGTAAACACATTTCTTTTGTGAACCAAGTATATAAGCACACACTATTTTTGTGAAGTAGAACACATTAATGCTGTTCCAGATATAATTGGAACAAGTATTTTAGTCACTGGCATAGATACATAAAAGGACCATGACTGATCCCACATATTAGGGCAGGTAAAGTGCAATGTGCTGAAATCCAGCCTGCAGTCTTAAAGCACAATGCTGTAGTAGCAACACTAAAGTCAGCAAGATGCTCCTCATGTGTTGACTTGGAAATAAAACTTGTTTCTTATTGGTTCTTACTGGTGGTGTACATCGGTCATAGCTGTGCTGTAGTTAGAAGGAGAACCACACTGTTTTTTGCATGCCTGTTAGAGAATTCCTAATATATTTGTGTACAGGCTACCCTAAGAAAACATTTGTGATTTGTCAGCAGTAGATGGGAGTTTTTGGCAGGTAAGAGCTGTACATACAAGATTATGCAATCTTGAAAATCATAGATTTTAAGATTTTAATTTTCTTGTATGCTTTCATGTGTCAACTAACTGCATATAATTTTAAACAAAGTTGTGCTATTAATGTGTCTTTATTGAAAGGTTTGAATAGTGTATTACGATGAGAAGTTTGGTAATAAATTGCATCATTTTGGAGGAGTCACACTATTTTGGCATGTGACTTAGAGAATCATTTATTTAGTACATGTAGAAAACACCTTCCATGCAAGACTTCTGAGAACTTTTTAATTTCTGCTCCCAAACAAAAGTTAAAAAAGATAAAAGTGTGCTGTGGATTATTCATTTAACTTGTAAAACACAAATCATTAAAAGCAGCAACAGAAGTTGTAGATCTTCTGAATCTCTCTGACAACTGTAACATCTTTTATATAGTCCTGCCACAATCAATAGCAGGATTTCCAACTTTAGAAGAGAAGAGTCCATATTTTGTCAATATAGATAGAAATGTTGTCATTATTATGTCAATGCTATAATTTAAACTTTACTTAGATGGTGATATATCACATCTCATTATAATATCATTCTTTTGATCCAAAGATTCAAGAAATCTTTTGCAGTTTTGTTTTACTGTTCAAAGTTTTTTAGTATTTGGTAGTCATTTATCCCAGCCATTTTAATTTCCCACATGAAAACCGAGGAAACTAACCTAAACTGTTTTGTATTGGCTTAATTGATTTTCCCTGAAAGCTGTATGATGTCAGTAAAAATTACCATTTCTACTGCTATCCTGCTGTTAGAATATTTCTATACCTGACATTGCTTTCTGCAATAGATAGGAGGCACGGGATGAAAAACTAACTTACTCTAGATTTATTTATAATTTAATGGAATTACATACTTAATGGACTTAAAGATTGTTTTCTAAGTCTGCATTTAAAGAGATTCAACAAGATACTGCAGATGGCTGAACCATATGCTTAGCAAATAGCATGCTGCAATGGCAAAATTAGAACCATTTTTGTTGGTGTGTGCTCATGCAATAGCTAATTAGCTAATAGTTTGTTAAATGAATGATGGGGCATGTGTCATTTTTTTTCACTTTTGTTGATACACAAAGTATACAGAAGCCATGAGTAGCCACTTCTGTTGCAAAAACTAAGCTAAAAAAATATCATTTAGATCTATTGGTAAGGATTCCTGAGTCGTCACGTGTACTGGTTTAGTTTAACGAGCCAATAGATCCATCACACTTGAATAGATCACAGGCTTTTGCAAAATGATGTGCACAACAAAACTGGCATGCAGAAGATGAGAGAATTCAGTTGCTGTCCACTGCTTAGAAACACAGATATGAAGTAGAGTTCAGGACAATAGACCCAAACAAGGTAAGTCCAAGACATTTTAGAGAATATTTCACATGACCCTTAATCCCTGAAGACAACAGTGAGATTATAACTACATTTCAAATCCTAGCTGTGCTTTCATTTTAAAATAGTGCTGGTGGACTGAACACAACACGAAACACATTTGTAGTCTTTCCCCTTCAAATCTGCTTCAATCTCTCCTCACATTCCAGGGGGCATCCCTGAGGTTTAGATGTCTGAGCTTTGTACCTCACATATCTGGAGGCAGAAAAAGATTCAATGCTAGCTATCAGAAATTTCAGAAAAAACAAGCAGAATTATGGAGTGACATATAAACACAGGATTTTGGCACTGGATCTGACTGACTCAAGAAGAGTGCGTTTTGGAAGCTACAACTTTCACACTATGAGAAAGTCAAAGAATCTTGGTGTTGGGTTCCTGCTTTGCATGATTTTGTTGGATTGTAATGTTGTTTTGTTTGAAATTCTGTTATTTATAGATTGGAGTGTATTTTCTCATGGTAAACTACATTTGGATATAGCAAAATAAGAGTAACTGGCAGGTGCCTATAGGGTAAAACAGTTGTGCTGCACCAAGCTATGTTTGGAATGACAGTCTTTGAAGAGGCAGATGTATGGGAGACTTGTGTTCCTGTGAGCAGGACTGGGAGGTATTGACTCTGGAGACTGGTATGAACACAGCTTGTACAGTGCCAGACCCTGAGATCCACACCTATCAGAAAGCCCAAGAGGTATGTTTGCTCCTGTCTGTTCTCTTTATGCTTGTTGGCTCAAAGTGCTGAACAGGGAAGTTGAACAGAAAAGAAGAATATAAGCTCCAAAAGGAACATGTTCATAGATGATGTAAGTAAGTACTGCAACTGCAAATTATTAGCTGAACATAAACATAAATTGAAGTTAAAAGCATATTCTGAAATTATGTAATTCTGAATCATGAAATTCATGTTCTTCACCTTTAGTAACTTTTGGGTTTGTTTTAAAAGATAATTATCACAGTTGCAATGAGTGGTTTATTTTTGTTATTAATTAATCATATAACTTATATGCTGTTTCAGTGTATTACTGTTCAGATTTTCTGAATATTACAAACATGAAATACAAATCAGCATGAAAGCAGATGTCTAATACCAGGAAATGAAAGGTGTTTCTTTTGATATCACTGACAAAATCTTCCTTAATTCATAGCAATGGGTAAACTAACAGTATAAATTTCTAAAACTTTCCTGGAGTAGCTTTCATATTCTAGATCAGGTGTTTGTACTTTTTCTTAAATGGCTGTGTCGCTGTGAAAAGCTTTACCAGTTTTAACTGGTTTTAGAATTTAGGAAATAGTTTTACTGAGCCCTAAACTCATAATATCATAGTATGTATTTAAAATGGATTTTGTCACATTTCAAGTTTGAAAACAAACAAAAAAATGCTTTATTCTAAGAACTTTTTTCATTAGCTCTAGTCCTTTTGACTAAGATGTTATAAAGGTGAGTTGTACTTCACCTTTCATGAAAAACATTAAACCCTAAAAGTGCAGGACAACATCAGTAACGTTATTATTTAGCTTTGTCTGATTCTTTTAGTTAGAAAGGTAGTTATTATTGTTTACTGTAATCAGCCACTGTATACTTCTCCTGATGTCAAGAAGGTATTCTACTTCATGAGAAAACAGAATTCCAGTTTTAGTCAAATTAAAGTATATGGAGTTTCTTATTGGTATTTGCTGTTGGATTTTTTTCTATCATGCTAGGATGAATGTAGCTAAGAATGGGGGGAAAGAAAAAAAGAAGAAAAAAGAAAAGGAAAAGGAGAAGGAAAAGGAAAAGGAAAAGGAAAAGGAAAAGGAAAAGGAAAAGGAAAGGAAAGGAAAGGAAAGGAAAGGAAAGGAAAGGAAAGGAAAGGAAAGGAAAGGAAAGGAAAGGAAAGGAAAGGAAAGGAAAGGAAAGGAAAGGAAAGGAAAGGAAAGGAAAAAGGAAAGGAAAAAGGAAAGGAAAAAAAAGAAAAGAAAAGAAAAGAAAAGAAAAGAAAAGAAAAGAAAAGAAAAGAAAAGAAAAGAAAAGAAAAGAAAAGAAAAGAAAAGAAAAGAAAAGAAAAGAAAAGAAAAGAAAAGAAAAGAAAAGAAAAGAAAAGAAAAGAAAAGAAAAGAAAAGAAAAGAAAAGAAAAGAAAAGAAAAGAAAAGAAAAGAAAAGAAAAGAAAAGAAAAGAAAAGAAAAGAAAAGAAAAGAAAAGAAAAGAAAAGAAAAGAAAAGAAGAAAAGAAAAGTGGGCTAAGTGCATTTGAATGTTCCAGAGAGAAACAATGAAGACTGAAATGGGTAAAGGATACCTTAAGGGAAGATAAATGTAAGTATGTGCAAAAGACAGCTATATCACCTGTTAAGTAACCAAAGCTTAACTCCTACCCATACATACATATTTCCAAAGGTTAAGCCTACAAAGCACAATTTTAGCTAATGTGGTAACACTAATGTTTCCTGCAGTGTAAAAGCAGTAAAAATACCAATTAGTGTAGTTACAAGTAATCCTGGATTGACAACTCAGACTGTGAGAAAAAATTTCATATCTGTCACTAAAACCTAAAAGTGATGCTATCAAATATCTGCAAGAAGATACATGGACTGTATCAAGAAACAATATGGTGATTACAAAACTTGCTCTTGTTCTGTGTAAGAGCTTCTAACTGGAGGTTAAAATAGAGAAGCTTAACCATTCATGATAGAGAAGATAGAACCATGTGAGATGAATTAAATAAGTATATAATGTATGTTTTGAAGTCTTAGCTTTCCTGTCCATGGGATGAAGTTGCTACACAATGTATTTTCCATGCTCCTCTAACAAGTCCAAATTTTATCAAAATATCAAATTTGACACAGGGATTCTTCTACTGTTCTGAATTTTTAACCTGTAAGTAGTCCATCTGTTGTAAAAATAGTGGCCAGGAATAAAATCAGTTCTACTGCAGAGGCAAGGAAACCTTAAACCAGAACAAATAAATCAATTTGTTCTATTTGCAACCAGCAATGTATGATGTCTTCAAAGTGCTAGCCATTTTTATAACATATATGTAAAAATGCTTGCCTGGATAATATTAGCTTCATAGTGGAAAATATGTACTTATCTTCTGTAAAATACTGTTCTCTTAAACCTCTGTTCCATTATATATGTGTGCATAATGCACACAAGTCTGCCACTGGGGGGTTTCTGTGGAGATTTCAGCCAGAAAAAAAAATGCTTTAGAGTTGCTATTACCTAAAAAATAAAGGGGAAAGAGCTTTTAACAATCAGCTTACTTCATACA
The DNA here is from genome assembly GCF_036169615.1 of Heliangelus exortis. Lineage (NCBI taxonomy): Eukaryota > Metazoa > Chordata > Aves > Apodiformes > Trochilidae > Heliangelus > Heliangelus exortis. The sequence continues at coordinate 56,908,927 of NC_092423.1, read as the reverse complement.
GAAGGGTAAAAAAAGCAGGCAAGCTAGTGAGCATGCAAACCTCTCTTCAGGTCTCAAAGAGTAGCATCAAACACCAGTGTATATTTTACTTGGTCCAATAAAAGACGTTAACCTCATCTTGCTACCTACTCTATCACTAGACTATCATGACTACAGAATTTGTTATTATTTTGTATTGGGAGGTAAAGCTTAAAAATCAAAGGAAAATAATAGTTTAAATTAAAGGATAGACAGCCTTGCATTCAAAGTTCAGGGACAAAAGACTGACATTTTCTGTGGATTTTAGAGAAGGGGAGATACCTTAAAAATTCTTTAGAGAAAGTAGCAAATGACTGAAACATCTCCATGTCTTCTAAACACCTCTGGGGATGGTGATTCAACCACCAGCCTATTCCAGTACTTAATTACCCTTTCAGTGATGAAGTTTCTTCTAATATCCAGTATCTAATATCCTCCCCTGGCAAAACTTGAGACCACTTCCTCTTGTCCTGTTGCTTGTTAACAGGGAGAAGAGACTGACCTCTTCCTTGCCACATCCTCCTTTTAAGTAGTTCTAGAGAGCAATAAGAATCCCCCCCTCAGCCTCCCTTTCTCTAGGATAAATAACCCCAGTTCCCTCAGGTGGTCCTCGTAAGGTTTATTTTCCAGCTCTTTCATCAGCTTTGTTGCTGTTCTCTGGACTCACTCCAGCACTTCAATGTCTTTCTGCTAATGAAGAACCCAAACTGAACATAGTATTTGAGGGGCAGCCTCACCAGCACCCAGGACAAGGGAACAATCACTTCCCTAGTCCTTCTGGCCACACATTTGCCTGTTGGCAAAGCATTACGGAAAGGCAACTGGGAAGATGTGGCTGTTGTTGAAGAGACACATCTCAGGTACCTGCTGTGCCAGGGAGGAACTTGCTGCCATTTACCCCCATGCTCTAAGTCACTATGTTCGTCCAGGTAAAAAGGACAGGGACTTCTCTGTGTCACAAACCCTGCTGGATTTGTTTCAGGGATGGTAGTTTGTGGTTCCAGAGGTCTATTTTTTTCTTACTTTCTTGATACTTCTTAGCCTGCTCACCTCCTCCCGTTGAGTGTAAATCCTGGTTACTGGAGGAGCTCCTCCGTCCTCCGCCTGGGCGCAGCTCCCACGGGCGGGCTCACTGCTGCCACCCAGCAATGGTGTGTGAGTACAGCGCACCCTGCAGCCCGTACGCCTCGTGTTGCCACACGGCTCTGGGGAGGTTGGAGGATGTGACCCTTGAATATTAACCACCTTTCTCTGAAAAGGACAAAGTCTGGTCTCCTGAAGTCCAGAGACGTGATTCTGCCTTTTGCCCTGCTCCTTACTTTTAGGATCCTTAACTCCACTATCTCATGGTCCCTGTGTTTTTCTCTACAGCACCTTTCGTCTACTTTGGTGCACATTAGATTTCAGGAAAAGTCTTCCAAAAACTTCCAAAGAGAATTCTGATGGCAAGCTGCATGAAGATGTACACGAGAACAACCATGATAGGCACAATCTCAAAAATATGGCTTCAGAATATGTGTTCATAATAAGTCAGAGACACAAAATTAATGTAAAGCTTCACAACCTCAGTAAAGCCTCCCAAAATTATAGCTCAATAGGTACACTAAAACTGAAAAAAATTATACAGTTGGCTGAGATCAATATAGATGCTGGTGATTATAAAAGATATATTGTGTCCAATGTGATACTGCTCACTTAACAATGAAAAATTAAGTTAAGATTGAGTTTAAAATTATGTTAAGATTAAGATTATTCTCTTTCCACAGCTACTGATTGGCTGAAACATTAGAAATCCGGGGGAACAGATCCAGACAACAGATCTGAGGTGGTATGTTTTTATGCCTGCTGAACACCGAACCCTTGCCAAAGAGACTAGATCTAAACATATCTCATCCAGCACTTAAACAGTGAACTGGTATTGGGGGAGGGGGGAAGCATTGTCCCTTAATCCTAGCAGATTTTTTAACTTATTTCCCATTTCCCTGCTTGAAAAGCTCGAGGAACTGATTGTATTATAAATGAAATCAGGAGTAAGAAAAGACTCTTCAGGCTCATTGATAAAAGTAATTTAATTACTTAATCACTTGACCTTCAGACCGAGGGAGAAATTCTAAAACATTTATTTAGCCTGTGTCTTGGGTTAGTGCAGTGGTGTTTTGGAAGTGAAGGGGGGGGCCACAGTTGTGGGTCTTGTGACAAGCTGCTGGAAGGTCCCCTGATTCCAATTCTGGCCCAACCTCTGACCAAGGCCAAGCAAATATGGGGAAGATGGATGGATCTCTGAGAGAAACATATTCAAAAAAGAGAAAACAAAACTGTAAAAATATTAAAAAAAAAAAAAAAAAAAAAAAAAAAGCCTGCAGAGGAGAGGAGAAGGAGGTGAGAGGAAGAAATTCTAGGGAAAAAACACCAAAAGACACCAAGGTCAGTGTGGATTGAGGGGGAGAGGTGCCCAAGCAGAGATTTCCATGCAGCCCGTGGTGAGATGGCAGCTGTGCCCCTGCAATCCATGGAGCAGCAGTGGGACAGCCCCTGAAAGAGCACGGTGGGATAGCCCCTGAAGTGTCACAAGTGAGCAGACTTGGAGCAGCAGCCTGTTCAGGATCATGGGAAGGGCAGGTGTGGATCTGCAGCTGTGGAGAACCCTGTGGCAGGGGAGGTGGCTGTTCAAGAAGCAGGCTGTCTGCTGAATCCACTCCTAATCATAGACGTGGTCAATGGTTTATGACTAAAGGGTTGAAGTGTAGGGATTTCAGTTATGCTTTAACAGGTAATTATGGGTCTAGTGCAATTTGGAACAGCAGCAATTTGAGGTTGATTTATGGTAACATAACAAATAATGAAATTATCTTATATGTTTTCCTGACAATTCTTAATTAACAGAAAGTCCTAATTAATCAATAATCAACAACCTGTTATAAAGACAGTGATTCTGTTAAATATTTAACAAAGTTTCGAAACAAAGCTGCTTATTCACAGAGATAGTTTTTTGGGTTTTCTCTCTTGCATAACCTAGTTTGCTGTTGGGTTCACTTACCTGTGAAGGAAGACACAAGGCTGACAGACTGGTCAGAGGAAGACTCATAGTCTATCCAGTATGAACATGACCAGCAAACAGATCACAGTAGGATCATTAGCAACTTAAGATGTAACACTAGCCAGGGTGGGCAGAATGTTGTTTGAAGTGAGCGCTAACCAAAGTTCTCCTGCAGTCAGAGAATTCCCTTTGGTTCAAACCCTTCCACAGAGCCTGGCTGCAAGTCTACGTGTGTGTATACTGTATGTTAAAGAAATGTGAGGACATTCCTTTCCACTGCTGATAAGGTCCAGAGCAACATAGTGACACTTGCGGTGGCCAGGAGCTTATGTCAGTTTGGGAGCTAACCTAGTAGTAATTTGATCTTTAGGCCCAAAAAAGCAGAATACAAACACTCTACTATTTTGAGATGTTGGTTTTCAAAATTTTTCATTCTCATTTCATATGTGGGGTTCCTTATGGAATAATAACAGATATAGCAGTAACAGTATGATCTGATAATTACTGTAAGTAATGACAGTATAATACACTTATTTTATTGATCTAGCTTACTTTCAGTATCAGTTTGACCCAAAAAGGTTGTAACCAATGAAATAAAAATTATCACTTACAACATAATTAAAAAAGGAGGGAATGGCTACAGGATCCTACAGTAACAGGAAGTCCTCTTGTTGATCTTCCTCCTGGTGGCTGGCCAGGAGGTGGTTGACAGCTTTAGTTCTGTTAGTTACCAGGTCCTCCAACATGGAAAATGTCAATGAATGAAAACATGAGAGAAGAAGTTTAGTTAGAACCTCAGCAAGATGTTCTGGAGCCGAAAGAAAGGCCACCATGTGGTGCATTTGAGTACAGGACCTATTTCCCAGCAAATCTTTTCATTCTAAGGTACAAATAAAACAATTAGAAATTATTGTGCACCTGGCAATACTTCAACTAGTTTACACCTCTCTGGGCCAGAAGACATGACTCAGAGGTCATTTTGAGTTTTTCAGATAGGGTGAGAAGATACCATGCTATCCTCTAGGAAATCCCTAAAAACCCACTACTACAAGGGTGGTCAGGTAGATGTACTACATTCAGTAATGGACATGCTTTTCTTTACAGACACCATGATAGCAAGCTCTACAGTAGTTAAATAATTTTTAAATACACCATCAAAGAATGCAGAACTGGGAAAAATCTGGAAAAAGGTGAGGAGGCAGTGTAAAGCTTGCCTGAATGGAAATAGGATGGCTTCCAGGAGATAATGACAAACCTGTACACAATTATGAGTGCAATGGTATGGGTGTATAGGTAAAAAATCCACTATTTCTTGTAGCACAAATTCTTAGAAGTGTCAAATAAAGCTTGTAGCTTTATCAAAGAAAATTGTTTTCCATACAGTATGGAATGAAGCTGTTAATTGCTTCGTCCCAGGATCTGTTAAATGCTTGCTATCAGAACAAATACAGGGGGAAGAGTAAAAGTTCATAGAATGCAGGGATATTTAAACAACAAAAATATCATATCCATTTCAAAGACTGTCCTATTGAAAATTGCTAGGAACTATTATAGAGAAATATCACTATATATTTAGTCTTGTGCACTTCAAATATTTTCAAATATTTTTTTTTACAAGATGCCACAATCAATGATACTTAACATGACCTACTAAAGCTATAAGGGAGCTTCTTTCAGGCCTCTTTCTAATGTAACAGCAACTGTCAAGTCATGCAATTTTGAAAAAGGGTGAGAACGGTGTTGCCAGATGAAGGAGCAGAAGCTGTTTACAAGACCACACAATAAGAAGCACAGATTTTAGCAGAAGTTTTGTGGTCCTTCTTACTCTAATCTTATCATATATAGGTTGTCAGTAATAAACAAGAACAAACCCACTGTATTTAAATATGGGTGTGGAGTAAATCATAGAATTATTTAGGTTGAAAAAGACTCTTAAGACAAATGAGTCCAACTTTTAATTTAACACTGTTTAAAAATACCTTAATAAAGTAGATTTTCTAGAGTATTGTGAAATGGATTATTTGTCTTCATTAGCAAGAATCTCTAATAAGAAATGTGGTGTGCTGAAGAAACAGATGAAATAAAACAGCTTTTGTTATACAAGACTAAGCAGAATATTGAGAGTATACATAATGATTACCACATTAGATACCTTTACAGTACTTCTTTCTCTCAAAATGCGAGAAAAATGTATCCATTCTCTCTGTATGTTAACTAGAGGAGTCCCTTAGCAGAACAAACCTCTTGCCTGTGCATTTAGTTTCTCTCGTTGTTGCTACCTGCCCTCTAGATTTTGTCCCTTGGTCTCACTGATATGTTTGCTTGACATTGCAATTAACTATATAAAGTATGTGGAGGGAGACTCCCAAAGAAGGTTTCACTCATGTCTGCCAACTATTCAAGGGAAAGCTGACCTACCCTTTTTCTTGCCTAAACATTCAACAAAAAGCTCCTAAGCCAAAAAACCTCTAAACAAGCTTGTGCATCACATTCCGAATTTACCTAAAAATGCCTTGCAACTTTTTCTTATTTGGCTGATAGTATTATGTAAATGTCCTGAGTTCTTGAAGGAAAAAACAAAAAATAACTCAAAAATTAGCTTGCATAAAGTATTTTCAAATAGTAAAATTATTAGTAGCACTTTTTTCTATGTTGGATGCACTTCAGTAAGAATTAGCTTGATCAAACAACTATAATCATACAGAATACCAGCTATTTTACCAATCAATACTTTTGGTTTTGACATAATGTTTTCAGTGGTTAAAAACCTGTGAAAATCTACTTGATTGAAATTTTCACACTGCTCTGATTAGTTTTTTCCTAGTAGCTGAAAAAAAATGTTCATTATACTATGGTAAAATTAATTTAATATTTATTGTCATACAAATGCAAAACCAATACTAAAACAGCTTAATTGCTAGAATATCATTAACTTTACATTGGTTAAAATTTTTAAGTGCTTTGTCAGTATTTCTTGTACCATTTCTTCTAAACACTAGATGTTCAACATGATAATTGTTTTGACGGCTCTCACAGTAATGAAGATTTCATTCACACTGTGCTGATCCTGCTTTTCCAGATAATTCTAGACCTGCTTTGCTGAGAAACATTCATGTCATACTTCATGGATTCAGACTTTTTTTTAAAATACACCCATTATTGAATATTTTATCAAAATCAAAATAACAATTTGAAATATGTTCTAAATGTCCCCAGGGAAGGGACGTCTTCATTAGATTGTTTCATTCTGAGAAGACTATATTTTTGCAGTTTTTCTAGTTTGCATCAGCTTAATTTGGCATTCAAATAGAGCAGTGGCATCATTCACATAATTTTAAACATATTAGATGCAATAAATAGAACTTGACAAAGTATTAAATGTTGTCCTGTGTTTTTCAGATCCAGTTCATGGACAGCAGATGATGATGTAGATATTACTATTACTGTATTACTATTACTATTACTGTATTTTGTGTAATTTTGTAAATTCTGAAAACAGGAACATATAATAGATCCCTTTAGGAAAAAATAATATAAATTATTGAAAATTTTGTAAGCATGGTTTTATTGCCTTTCAAAATATAAACAGATATTTTCTAAGGTGTATACAAAACTTTTTGTCTGCTTACCTAGCATATTTGAACCTCTTTATCTGTTTACCTAGTATATTTAGACCAGTAGTCTAAAAGCTCCACGATAAACTCTCCAGTAATGTCCTATATTTTTATTACAATAGAGCTACGTGTAGAGAGGTAAAAAACCTGAAATAAATATTTGTAGCCATTTCTGTATACAAAAAGATTATTTCTTACTTGTTAGGGAAGACTCTTTCATATAACTCTTTTTCATAATCGTTTTAAAAGAAACAGTAAATTTAATATATTTGCATTTAGTTGCAACTCTTTCAACTTGACATTTCAGTGTGAGGTCTAGATGCATTTCTCAGCAGGAGTTTAATCTTCCATATTGATCATCTCCAACAATAAGGTGGGGCATAGCATGGAGATCAGGTCAGTGAACCTGGCAGGACCTCCTCTGGATTAGAACAAGAGTATCTATCTTAAGAAAATCAGTTTGGACAGCCAAGTAGATTATCTCAGAAACCTTTATACAAATGATGCTGGAGAATGGGAGACACAGAACAGAAGAAGCAGAGGTCATCTACAGAGGCTGGAAGGTGAACAAGAGAATGGCCTTGGGAACAGAAGAAATTAAGGATGTGAGTTAAGGGTGTAGGCACTTTGAAAATATTTAGTATTATTGATTGGACTACATCTGAACTATTATATTGATTGGATATATCTGTTTTTCTAAATGACAGAGGAAAAAGCAAGGTGTTTACAGGGTTGTCTTGCACCCAATGTTCTGTCAATAGCTCATAGAAGATAACACAGTAGATACAGTGAAATCCCACTTCTCTGGAAAAAAGCCCCACAACTCAAATGCAAGGCACTGTACTTCCCAACACCCACCCCAGAAAAAAAACAAAAAGACCCCAAAATACCCAAAACAAACAAACAAACAAACAAACAAAAGCAAATATAAATGTTTCAAGTAACTTCATACCTCTAAGGTATGCCTGTACTCTGTCCCAGTGGTTTCTCAGCAAAGGAAAGGAGAGCACACCATGAGGGTGTTACATAACTTCCCTGGCAAGCAAGAGCCTTGCTGAAAGAAAGAAAAATTGTCTCTGCTCTTGTGGCAGCTGGGTGAGATAATTTTTTGTCCTTGCCTGAAAACATAATTGGTCTCTAATATTTTGCATTTCTGTATTACAATAAAACCATGATTTCTCAAATAGCAGGAAAGAAAAGCACATCTGTTGCTCAAAATAACAGCAAAAGGATCCTTGCCAGGGCACTAATGAGAAAGTTTTAACAATGTCCTCTGTCTTGTTCATCTTGACTAGTACTTAACTCTCAGTCTTCTATCACAGGCAAGTGTCCTGGTCACGAAGACTCCAAGATCTTCCTGAGTCTTTTGTCTTTTTTACTGGAGCCACTGTATTTAACTATTTCTTGCTGATAAGAAGGGCAAAATGGAGGGACATTATGTAGCTCAGTGACAGCAGAACCTCAGTCTTTTCTTATGGATGTAGTTTTAGGAGAAGTTCTATACTTATTCTGAGCAGTCTTCCCCATTGAAATCAGTATGTGAATCCCCAGAATATCATCTTTCATGAAGGAAAGGTAATGTTACATGTTTAAGTTGGAACCTTGAGTGCTTTTCTGTCTGGCATATAAAAGATAGAGAAATATTCATATGTTGTGTTCTGCCCTGATCTTACTGATCCTGCTGGGCAGTAGTCTGTACTTAGTTTATTAAGCTTTGTTATAAATATGAGGGTTTAAGTGACTCTCTGACTGAAGATCTCAGAGTTAATTATTGCAAAGTCACAGTACAGCACCAAAAATAGAAAGCAGATCAGCATGTGACTGTTCATTCTGCCTTTCCAACAAGGCTTCCATTAGCAGCAAACAGCAGCTGCAGATAAAAATAGAAGGTGATAAGTAATTACGATCTTTAGTTAAAGAGAGAAGTCACTCTCCATGACGGCAAGGAGTCCAGAGGAATAATGAAGTCTCTCCGATTCCTTAGTGCTGAAGCATTTGTGTCAAATGCAGAGTTTGCCAGGAAGAGTCTCAGCAGTGTTACCCATAACCTTTTTCCTCTTCTTTTTAAAGCCAGCTATTTACTGGAGCAAAAGGAGGTAATTCATGACTTGGTAGAGAACTGGCCGCTTGCTGACTTTAACATGGGAAAACTTTTGGGAAGTAATGTGGACTACCAGGAAGACCTGAGCCACAGAACATGCTCAGTTTGCTTGGAAAGCTGTCTGACAGGACTGAGAGACTATGTGCTCAATCGTTCTTCTCTCTACATGAAAAGGCTGAAAGTGGTTGACCTGACAGGTATAAAAGATGTTGAAGTACAGTTTTGTGAGTGTAAGAAGGCAATGGGCAGGTGGACCAGGACACAACTGCTCTGCAAGCTTTGTTCAGAACTGCTGGTTTACCTGCAACAGAGCAATACAGGTACCTTTGAAATCAGTATTGATGTGCTCATTGATTTATATGTTACTGAGTGGAACTATGAGCTGGTAGTGCAGGCCCTGTTGAAGAAATGTTATTGTCCATTGAAGATCTGCTGCGTGGCATTCAGATCTGACAACCTGGCTTTGCAGAAATTCTTCTATATCACAAAGCTCATTGATCCGTCTTTGTTGCGCAAACTGGAAATGGTTCACAATGTTCGCTTGGAAATGGAACACTTGGAAATACTCTTCAAAAGTATCCACTTCCCTCTATTGATGTCCTTGACCTTGCCAGCACGAACATTTAATGTGCAGAGGTTCACAGCTAAAGATGAACAGGTGCTTACCAACATTGGAGAAAAGATGGGTGAAATGATGCAACTGACCGAGCTGAGTATGTCATTCTCTATACTCACAGGCAGACTACAGAAACTGCTCAGGTAATTTGGTCATCTTGCTTTCAGTAAAACTGTAAATAATAGCCCTTTATGCTATCAGCAAGCTGAGAATCTCTGAGAATAAGGGAAGTGAGTCTGCCTCAGGTTGTGTGTAAGAAGAGGCAGCATGAAGCTAGGAAAGAGTTTTTGCTGGATTGAACTGAAAGACAACGTGCATCTAATGCATATATACTGTTTTTATTATTCTTCTGGAGCCCATCTCATGAGTATGATGAGAAGATACTTTTGGCTACCACATAACAGATGTATTGGTATATCCAGACATTTTGGATCGCCATATTGTTGAGTTTTTATCTCGGTCAGCTTCAGCTGGTCTTTGGTGCAAGACCTGAGTCATATTCCAAGTATTTTTTTAGGATTTAGGATTTTTGTCCTTTAAGAACCAGGCCATAAATATGCTTAGATTTCACAGATACTGTGTTTTAGATGGGCAAGGGAATAGTAGACTTTGATTTGAGACTTTGATGTCAGTTGTTTGTTGTGTCTGTCAATCTTAAAGCAAGAGAGATCTCCTTCTTTTCTATACTGCCAATTAAGATAATATATATATATATTCATGTTGAATTCCTGGGAAGAACTAGCAATTCTCAAAATGATGGCGAGCTTCCAATCAACAGTGTTCATATTTTGACAGAAAATAAGTTGCATGTATGTTTTTCAGAGTGTCTAGAAGACAGACAAAAAAAGTATCCAGACAAATAACTGTGGTCTAAAATTCCTCCTGTGCAAAGTTATTTCATTTAAAAGTTGTGAATTGTGCACAGGATATGTTGATAGAAATAAATCACAAGTTTCTAACCTTGATCCAGCTGAGGTCTGTGGTTGAAGACTCCCCAAAATTTAGTATGTATGAAAGAGACCTCTTGATGTTAATATTACAACTATTTTACATTCAACTAGAATATTTGCACATAATTTCAAGTATACTTCATCTGACCTGTTATTTCATCAAAAGATCTTTTTGCAACTCCAAAACAGTACCACATGCTCAATGTCTTGACCATTTAAAAACATACAGTAGAAACAAAAGCCAGTTTCTTGTTAGAATACTGATAGGCTCACATCTTAAAATTAATCCTTTCTTAATAGAAATTATCTCAATCTCCAGAATAACAACAGTTTTCTAAAAGTAGCAGTTACCAAGATTTTATGGTAGTAATGATCTGCTATAAATTCAGCAAGTAATAGACATATAACTTGTTACAAGTAAACAGAATGTTGCCAAATTAACCCCAATTAAAGCAACAGTTAGGAGTAAAGTAGGAGCTAATTTATGGAACTGATTTCAGAAGGAAAATATGCCTGTCATTGTTGGCACATGCTTCTGTTTATCAAAAGAAGTTAGAAAAAATACTGGATATGGCAGTTGGCTGCATTCATAATGTGGATAGTTGTTTGAAAATTTGTAAATGTAGGTTTTCAATGTCCTATGCCCTGAAACTTTTTTTGTCTTTAATCTACAGCCCTCTAAAAACTCCACTGAAGATGCTGGATGTTTCTAACTGCTCACTCAACCATGCTGATATGACCTATTTAGCCAATAGTTTCCATGCTAATCACTTAGAAACCCTGGACCTGAGTGGTCACAATATACCTGACTTTTACTTGTCAATATTCTTTAAGCTACTCAGTCATTCTTCTTCAGTGCTCAGGAGTCTTACTGTGGAGGACTGTAACATCCAAGACACTCATGTGAACATGTTGATTTTAGGTTTAAGTCATTGTCACAAACTACAGGAGTTCAAGTTTTTTGGAAATCCACTGTCATCTCAGGCACTTAGACACCTTTTCACATTTCTCTGTGAGTTACCCATGCTGAAAAATGTGGAGTTTCCAGTTCCAAGGGACTGCTACCCTGCTGGCATCACGTACCCAGTTGATGATGCCAGTCTCTGCAAATTTGATCACCAAAAATATGAAAATGTAGCAAAGGAGCTTAATCTCATTTTAGTCAAAGCAAATAGGGAGGATGTGAAGGCTTCAACTCCTCTCTTTGGCAGTTATGATGCAGCTGTTCAGGAGACAAACAATGAACTTGGAACTTACTTGATCAAGTCCTTCAAAGAGACTTTAGAAAAGCTCACTGTATCTCTTAGCAAAATGAGTTAGACTTGTAACAGTGGTGATGAGATGCTTTGTCAAATCAGGAGTTAATTGAGTCTTTTCTGCACCTCCATTGATCAGTCTTGAGTTTTCCTTAATTTCTCATCTGAATTTACTTCTGTTTGAATAGCCTCTGGTCATCTGAACTATTTAACTATTCTATATCTATTGCAAACTCTATGAGCACTGCTTGCTCTCAAAAGAGAAGACACTTATTAGCTTATTATTTTACACAAAAGCACTTTGTTTCTCATTAAAACAACTGGTGTCTAAGCTTCACTGATTTCTTACAGTTTCTTCTGGATTTGGCAGTGAGGCTTGTAGCTCTACAGAAAAGACAGGGAAGCCTTTTCCCAAGTCCAGCAAGATGTCCCAGAGATTACGCACCAGTCCTCACCTAAACAAATTTTTCCTGTTGCCCGAGGCCTTCTGAATTTATCAGGCACACTGTTGGCTCATGGTCATCCTTCCACCCACCAGCACCCCCAGGTCCCTTTCACCTATACTGCTCTCCAACAGCTCAGTCCCCAACCTGTACTGGTACTGGGGGTTGTTTTTTCCCAGATGCAAGACTTCACACTTGCCCTTGTTATAATGCATTACATTTCTCTCTGCCCAACTCTCCAGTCTGTCTGGATACCCCTGAATGGCAGCACAGCCTTCTGGAGTGTCTACTGCTCCTCCCACTTTTGTGTCATCAGCAAATAGTGATGATAGTACACTCTATTCCATTATCCAGGTCATCAATAAATATATTGAATAGTACTGCTCCCAGTACTGACCCTTGAGGGACTCCACAAGAAACAGACTTCTAACTAGACTCCATCCCATTGACTCCAACTCTCTGGCTTCTATCCTTCAACCAGCTCCTGATCCACCACACTGCCCAATCATCCAGGCCACACTTCTTCAGTTTAGCTCCAAGGATGCTGTGGGAGACAGTGTCAAATGCCTTCCTGAAATCAAGATAAACTATGTCTACTGCTCTGCCATCATTCATCCACCTGGTTACATCCTCACAGCAGGCTATCAGGTTGGTCAGATATGACTTCCCCTTAGTAAAGCCATGTTGACTGCTCCTGATAAGCCTCTTGTCCTTGATGTGCCTGGAGACAGCACCAAGAATGAGATGTTCCATCACCTTTCCAGGGATGGAGGTGAGGCTGACCAGGCCAGTTACCTGAGTCTCCCTTCTTGGCTTTTTTTAAGATTTGAGTGACATTTGGTTTCCTCCAGTCCTCAGGCACCTCTCCCATTCATTCCCCATGACTCACCAAAGATGATAGAGAGCAGCCTAGCAATGAAATCCACCAGCTCCCTCAGCACCCATGGGTTTACCCCAGCAGGACCCATGGACTTATGGATGTCAGGATTGCTTAACCGATCCTTAATCCAGCCCTCACCAACCAAGGCAAACTCATCCTTTACCCTGACTTCCTTGGAGGCTCCGGAGGATAGTATCCAGAAGCATACACAGAGGCAAAGGTGTTCAGCATTCTTTGTATCCTCTGTCACCAGGGCACCCATCACATTCAGTACTGGGCCTACATTGCCTCTAGTGTTTTTTTTATCTGCTATGTATCTGAAGAAGCCCTTCCTGTTGTCCTTAACCACTCTCTCAAGGTTTAATTCCAGGGAGGCTTTAGCTTTCCTAGTTGCCTCTGTATTCTCGGACAACAGTCTTACATTCCTCCCAAGTGACCATCCCTTCCTTCCACAATCTGTAGGTTCTCTTCTTCCATTTGAGTTTACCTAGCAGGTCCCTGTTCAGCCATACCAGTCTCCTAGTTCCCTTTCTTGTTTTTCTTCTCGTTGGGATGCACTGATCTTGAGCTCAGAAGTTGTCCTTGAATGTTAACCAACCATCTTGGGCTCCTTTACCTTGTAGTACCCTGTCCCATAGGATTTCCCCAAGCAATTGTTAAAATAAGGCAACGTTGGCCTTTGTGAAGTTCAGAGTTGTGATTCTACTTGTAATCCTATTTCTGCCACATAAGATTCTGAACTCCACCATCTCATGGTCACTGCACCCAGGGTTGCCCTCAACCTTCACTGCTTCAGCCAGGCCCTCCTTGTTGGTTAGGACAACATCCAGCAATGCTCCACTCCTAGTTGGCTCCTGCACCAATTGCATCCAGAAGTTGTCAGCAATGCATGGGAGGAACCTCCTGGGCTGTGAATGGTGTGGAAGGCTGTGTAGCCCTTTCAGCAAATATCTGGGTAATTAAAGTCTCCCATGAGACCCAGGGCCTGTGATCCCCAGGCCGCTGCCAGCTGCCTGTAGGAGGCCTCATCAGCTTCCTCATTCTGATCAGGTGGCCTGGAATAGACACCCACCACAGTTTCCCCCACATTTCCCCTTAATTCTCACCCACAAACCCTCAACTTTCTCCTCATCTGCCTCTGGACAGAACTCAATACATTCAAGTTGCATCTTAGGTAAAGAGAGCACTCCCCCACCTCACCTTGCTGCCCTGTCTTTCCTAAAAAGGAGAAAACCATCCATGAGCACATTCCAGTCATGTGAGCTGTCCCACCATGTCTCTGAAATCACCACTAGACCACAGCCCCTTGACCTCACACAGATCTCTAACTCCTCCTGTTTATTGCCCATGCTGTGTGCATTTGTGTGCAGGCATTTCAGTCTGTGAGCTGAGCCTGCCGACCCCCAGCCTAGGGGGAGGGGGTCCTTCTGGCCTTCATTCAGACTGGTACTTTTTGACTCTGGTGCAAACCCAGCTACACCCCATTTATTACCAATTGCCACCTTGAGTGGGACAGCAGATTGAAGGCCATCCTTAGGCTCATCCTTTGTGTGCTTGGTTTTGTCCCCTTCCCCCTTCAAATCTAGTTTAAAGCCCTCTCAATGAAGGTTGTTAACTCCTGGGAGAAGATACTTTTCCCACACTGAGATAGTTGTACCTCATCTTGTGCCAGCAGGCTTATATATTGACCCATGATCAAAGAACCCAAAGCCCTGCCATTTGCACCAGTCCTTAAGCCATGAATTAACCTGTTGGCTCCTCCTCTTAGTGCCCCCATCCACTGTTGTCATTAGAGGGATGGAGAACACAACTTGTGTGCCTGATCCCTTAACCAGTTGCCCCAGGGCCCTGAAGTCTCTCAATCATTTTGTTATTCTTGATACCACTTCCTCACTACCCACCTGGAACACCAAAATTGGATAATATTTAGAAGGCCCCACCAGGGCTGGAAGTGTACTTGTGACATCCCTTTTCCTGGCCTCAGGGAGGCAGCAGACTTCCCTTATGAAGTGGCTCCAGTCTGCATATCGGGCCCTCTGCACCCCTCAGGAGGCAGTCACCCACAACAATGTCCCTTCTTTTATCCTTTCTGGAATGTTTTATGATCATTGGTTTAGGGTGAGTGGGCCTTGATGGTAGCTTTGTCCTATGTGGGGTATTCTCAGCACTGTCTGTCAGTTCCTCCTGCAAGGCCCCATACCTGTTCTACAACACCACTGAGGGTGGTGTGGTTTTAGAGTTCTAGAGGCCTGCCCTGTTAGTGGCACCAAGCTGGGACCTGTTCCCATTTTTCCTGTTCCTGTAAGTTATCTTGGGATGGCTGGGGAGCTTCCTGGGACAACTGGAAATCTTGAGATGATAAGGACTCCTGTGTTCCACTAATGAGATTTGCCTCCTGAGTCATTTTAGTGGAGAGTGGGCTCTTAAAGCTCTCATCTAATTCCCTCTCACTCTCCCCGATACTCCTCAAATCTGTTCACCTCCTCCCTGAGCTCCATCACTACACCCTGCAGCTCTGCCACACAGCAGAGCAAGTCATCAACCTGCTCACATCGGACACAGACAAGGTCACTGCTGTCCCCTGTTGTCATGGAAAGACTGGCATTCCCAATGGTCTGTGCCTTGGACAGCCACATCCTCCTGCAGAGGCACCCCCTGAGTACCCACACCCATCTCAGTGGGTGCTGGGCGCACGATCTTCTTTTACCAGGTAGGCACCATGACTCCTGGGCCAGGCTGGCTGTTCACAGATGTCTCAGGGCTACCTCTATCTATCCCAATCTATCTCAGCAGCTAAAGGAAACAGCTCTCCCTGCAGCCAGTGCCAGTGTCTGTGTCTGCGCTGACCTCGTGGTCCCAAGGGAAGACCCAGTTGGGTTACCTATCCTTCCCCCAACAGGGAAGGGGTCCTGCCCACACACACTGCCTGCATCCAGATGCCACCTCCCTGTTCCCCCCTCCCCTTCGCCACGCTCCCCAGGGGCACTGGACTCCCCCACCCGTGGGCTTCCCTGGACATGGGCCCGATTGGCTGAGTCAGCAAGATTCCGGGTTTCTTCCTATGGTTCTGGGCAGCTGCATGGAGTGCCGTGAGCTCAGAACCCCCCCTGTACAGCACCAGCTCACTGTGGGCTCCTGGGCTTACCTCAGTTTTTAGATGATGCACCAACCGAGTGCATTTTCCCTGCCTAAAGCCAGTCCTGGTCCACACCTTTATTTGTTGCTTCTTCTGCTTCCCACAAAGTCCTGCCTGTCTTCCGTTTTTAGTCTTACATACACATTCTGTTTTACATATATATATGTATATATATATATATATAAAAAATATGTATTTATATATATATATATTTATATGTGTGTGTTCACCATGTTTAGGACTCTGTGGGACATGGAGGAGTATGTAGAGGCCATAGTTTTAGTGCCCAGTGAGGATCAGCACCACATGCATTTCAAAAATTCTCTTTAGGTACATTTTATTATAGCAGTGGCTATACATCACTTCCGGCAGAATAGCTGTGAATGATGGACAGCTGGAGCACATGGATCCATATGCAGAAAAGATTTGGATCCTTTTCCTGGGAAGCTAACTGCTCTGCAGAAACGTGCAGATATTTTCAGTTTTTGACCTTCTAAAATGCATTTTGATAGGACTGAAGCATTGTTTACAGTTGCATGTTAAAATTTTTTTGCATGAAATGTAGTATTAACTAAAAGGCATAGCAGTTATATCAGTACTTTGAATCATACTGAATCCAAAAAGCTGGACCGCAATAAACCACTGCTAGCATATATCACAACAGTACTTTACTGACACAAAACTATATTTACCTTAGAACTTCTTAGGAGAAAATGTCATATTTTGTGTGAGGAGGGTTATTACATTACCCTTTTGGAATGTGATGAGGTATTTTTTCTCTTTTAAATCACATAATTTCCAAGTTCACAGCCAACTTGTTACAAGTTCTGCCTAACTTCAGACCAGCTGCATGAAATTGCTTTTGCTGCGGTAATATTAAAGGTGCTCCTTTGTGGAAATCCTGTCCTTAGCTCTCAGATATCCTACACTTATCTCTTGAATTTCTTTCTTATTTATGGTTGTTATTGTTGGTTTTAAATATGGGTCAGGCTGTAGCATTTTGGTATTGCCCTGGCTTAATGCAACATGGATGTGTGCCATCTTTGGGAAGGATTCCTGCATCTCTTCTACCCCAGCAGTGATTATTATGGTTTGGATCTGATCTCTCTTACCTTTCCTATGTGTGTGAGATTGTCATTGTGCTATTAGAGAAGAAGGACTAATGCTGTAACTGCCTAAACATATAGAGTTACCTTTTACTTTGTAGGTAGAGACAGATGATGATTTAACTATCCCTGGTGTTCTCTGTCTTGGTTTGCATCAAGCTGGCTCTATGCATTTGGTAGTGTCAGCAGCTATGGCTACTTAAAATCATGGATTAGAACTCAAAATGCTGTAAGATTTTAAATTTAATTTCATCTTTTATTACCATTCTGTTACTTACAGTTTTACATTGTAAGAAGTGCTAATTTTTCACCATTAAAGACAAATTTCAGTGAAGAAAGAGGATCAATTTCTTTTGCTGATTTTGTGAAAGCTTAAATTCTCACGTTTTCAAAAGCTGAGCTATCTTAGACAGGAAGTGTATGCTGGTTGACAATAGTTATCACTAACATTCTAGTTATATTTATGCTCAGTGGTGCCTTTTCTAAGATTTCCAAAGTAGCAGCTACTCATCAGCTTCAAATGCTTGTAAGCAAATTCCAATAAACACTAAGAAGGGAGAGGAAAAACACCCATCTGTCCTCTGACCAACTTCCATAGTGTGATGGAAAATATGAAGGGCTTCTAAGATGACCATGGTCTTCTATTTGATAGAAGCTCCACCTAGCTTGGTGGAGACTGCTAGAAGAGTGGCAGACTGCTGCTTTTCAGAGAAAGAGTCTTCCTCAGTCTCACATAATCTGCAAGGGTGTGTATTGTGGTCACATTGAGGACACTTTCCAGCTCGGTGTCCCCTAAGGCTTGTTTCTGCCATGAGTTGTCTGTTCAGATTATTAATCTTGCTGACACTGTGTCCTAGAAGCCTGTGTTGTGAAGCTTCTCCTCTGACCTTTGCGTAGTTAATCTTACTGCTCCTTCTGGTTTTAGCATTTCTGAAAACTAGACACCAAACTTGAGAAGACAAAATCGTTTTCAGCAGTTAGCGATTTGTCCCTTTAAATAACATTAGCATTCAATAACACAATGCAATTGTTGCCCTTCATTGTCCCTTAGCAGTCTTTTCTCAGCCCCATAAACGAAGTAGCTCTCCTCTTTCCGAGCCAACTAACATAAAATTCCCTTTTTATACCATACAGAATGACACTTTTTGAACAACATGTAGTGATTATTCCCACATGAGGTTCCATGACTGAATGCGGAACCAAGAGTGGTATGCAGAACCAAGGCCACTTCTTGGTTCTGAGAACAATCTTACACTCTGGAAAAAGAAAGGGACTAAAGGGGTCACACCTGCAACCCTTCTTTAGGGAGGAGTGGAGCTCACAGGTGACCAAAATGGACTAAAAAGAGTATTCCATCCTGTAAATGTCATACTTAGTATAAATTTGAGAGATTAGGAGGATTAAGTTTTCTTCTTCTATGCCCAGCATACAAAGTGGAAAAAGATTACTGGAACAGGGGAAGGGCAGTAACACCTGGGATGAGGAACAAATATATACAAATGTTCAAAACCTGGTATTGATGTCACAGAATCAGCTGCAGCTGATTTGGAAAATGGGTCCATGGCTCTCCCAGAACCTGATAAATTCAGATCCTGCAGAGCACATGGTGAGCTGATGATAAAACACGAACCACTCCAAAACCTGTGAGTGTAGCACCAGCAGCAAGGAAGAAGAGAGCAGGAAAAAGGGAGGGGGCTTCTGGTCCTCCTGGCTTTTACTGAGTATAACAAGATTTGGGAGGGAATACTGACCCCACTTTCCCAGATCCTTCATGGTCCTAAAGACCCTCCCTCTATGTCCTCCTATTGGTGCCATAAAATTAGTCTGTCCCCCTCAAGCCATAACAGGTACCTATGGTCACAAGATGACTGGGATGGGCACTATGGTTTTATATGGTATGTATGGCCCTGAGATCACAGCTGGGGGAAGTATGTTCCCATATGGCTTGTATACTCCCAAGGACCAAGGGGAGGGAAGTATGGCCTTATATGGTATGTATGGACCCAAGATCATGGGAGGGGGTGGAATGTCTGTCTATGGTATATATGGTCCTGAGGTTGCAATTATGGAGCCATTCAGTCTTAGAATGCAATGATGAAGCCCAGATCACAACCGGAGTGTAGATTGTGCTTATATTTTACATATGCCTCTGAGATCACAGATTGTGGGAAAGTATGACCTAAAAATTGTATATGTGGACTTGTGATAAGAATGGGGTAGTGTTACTGCCTTATAAGGTATGTATGGCCCCAAGATAACATTGGAGGTCAGTATGGAATTATATGGTATGTATGGTTCCAGATCATAATATGGGGAAGTATAGCCTTATATGGTATGTATGGACTCAAGTGCCCAGTAGGGGTGCAGCTCTTATTGTAAGTGTGGGCTCAAGATAACAACTGGAGGACAGTAAGGCCAAACTGTCCCCCTCCACCTTGTTATCACAGGTGCATACATACCTTATATTTCCATTTTAATCCTCATTGTGATCTTGGGGCTCTTAGCTCAATACTGCCCCCTGCATTGTGATCTTCAGGCTATATATACCATAAAAGGCCATACTTCCCTTCCATTATGATCTCAGTCCAAACTTGCTATATAAGGCCATGTTGCCCTCCCCTTGTGATCCCAGGGCTATAAATACCATATAAGCACATACTAGCCCCACATTCTTATTTTAAGGCCAAACTGTCCCTCCCACCTTGTATTCTCATACCTTATAATGCCATATTCTCCCCATTCTTATCTCACAGCCATACATACCACATAAGGCCATACTGCCTCAACCCCCCTGCTCCCCGCATTGTGATCTTGGACCCCAACATACCATACAAAGCCATACTTATGCCTCCAGTTGTGATCTTGGTCCATAACTTCCCTATAAGGCCATACTACCCACTGTGGTCTCAGTGACATTCATACCATATTGCTTCTCCATTGCAGTATGGGTGCCATTCATACCACCTCTGGAGAAACGGTTTCCCCATTGGGATATCAGTTGAAATGTGCTATATAAGGCCATACTGCCCTGCAGTGTTATTTTGTGTCCATAACTGCTATATAAGGCCACACTATCCCCCACTGTGCTCATGGAGTCATACATACCATATAGGGACATACCGCCCCTCTCCCCACCACCACCATTTTGATCTCAGCATCATGCATTGGACAAAAGGCCATACCAACCCTACTGTTGTCGTCCCTGACCATATATACCACATAAGTCCATACTGTCCCCCCTTGTAGCCATACATACTATACAAAGCCATACTGCCACCCTCCCTCATTGTGATCTTGGGGGCCATACATGACATTCAAGGCCATTCCTGCTCCCCACTGTGGTCTTGGAGCCACACATCCCATACTGCTTCTCCATTGCAGTCTGGGTGCCTTTGGTACCATTTCTGGAGGAACTGGTCCCCCATTTTGATCTCAGTTGAAATGTGCTATATAAGGCCATCCTGCCTCCCAGTGTCATCTCAGGGCCATACATACCACATACATCAATACTCCCCCCACATTGTCATTTCCTCCTTTTATATCTCAGGGCCATGCATGCTGTATAAGCCCATTCTGTCCCCTATTATGATCTGAGGGCCTTACATACAAGATGAGGCCAATCTGCCCCCCTGTCACAAGAAGGCAAATAGGCAGCCTGTGCTGGTGTGTGCCTCTGTATGTGTGTGTCTGAAATGGATATATAGCTGAACAGACTGGTGTGACACAGACATGTGGTTCACCTTCCCACTGAAGCCACAGAATGTCAGACCACAGCTCCCCTGCTATCCAACAACCCTCTTACACAGGGGCCTAGGGGCAGCTGGACTGAAGCCTTATGTCCCAGGTGTTACTCAACAGTTTATGACTAATACATTATATATGTTTATGTGTACAACCACTTAACAATGTTTGTCTGTCCCACTGTCCTCCAGCAAGGCTGGCCATGAGATGGATTCACAAAGTGTCAAATACAAAAGAGTTAGTTGGAAATGTGATGTTTTTTAAGGCAACAGATACAACAAATTTGAGATTGCCATTGATAAATGCACTGACTACAATAGCACAGATGTTAATATTGCTAGGAATAATAGTATAAACTATACAAAAGGTGAAAGGTCGCAATATCTTACCCAAGGAGGCATTTATGCCCTGGAGGAAGAAGAGTGAATGAGGCCCACTGACTTGTTCCAGGGGAGGTGCTATTCTCATGCCAAACAAAAGATTCAAAGACTAATTCAACACCCTTTGATAAGGTGGGTCTTAGGTCATAACTGGTGTACTGATTGTTTCTTAGCATACTAATAATGTTTGTTAATTAGAAGAAAGGTAGGGGAGATGCATGGTTCCCACTTTGCATGTAAATTCAAGCTTCATTAATGCCCTTTGTAAATTGCCAGATGAAGTCATACAGGCTTTGACACTGGCCTTAATCACACAATCTCTGACTTCAGAGCATTTGCAATGCGAGTCATGCACAGTCTGGTCATGTAGCCATTAGGCATCTGGGTTTGATGATAAACAGACAAGGACAGCAATGTATCCCTTCCAGCCAGTGAGCTGGGCCTGTCTGCCCTGCCAGAAATGAATTAGCCTATTTGTCAGGTCCAAGGCTGAAAGCCCAGTCAAGCACTGTTCATCTCACATGATCCTTCCAAGAAAGGTAAACCAAAGCACAATACAAGTTCTGTTTTCCCACACCACCTCATTATGGTCTCAGGGCTATACATAGCATGTAAAGCCATATTGCCCCCCCATTGTGATCTGAGGACATACATACCATATAAAACCACTGCAAATCTATTTAAAAAAAAAACAAAACAAAACACAAAAACCCACCAAACCAACCAAACAAACAAACTAAAAAAAAACACTGAACCAAATCCTCAGTGAAGTAGCGTGAAAAATAGTGTGAAAAGCAGCATGTCCAGCACTTAGAGGAGCCGTGGTATGGCTCCACAAAAAATCCTGCGTATTAAAGAAATCAGCTACTCTCCAGAAAAATTTGGAAAATGAAAAACCTCAGCAAAAGGATTACTGGTATGTATGGAATTGTGTTTTTTTAATGTGATGGGATTTTGGTAGCAGGGGCAGAGGGCCATAGGGGTGGCTCCTGTGAGAAGCTGCTGTGAAGCGCTTCCCAGGCACCAAAAATTTGGACCCATCTCTGGCCAAGGCTGAGCCCATCAGTGGCAATGGATGCACCTCTGCAATTAGCACATTCAAGAAAGGGAAACCTAAAATGCTATAAAACTTGAAGGGAAAAGGAGAGGGGGAGGTAAATGTAATACCAGAGCAGAGGTAGCAATGTCAGTGTGTAAGGAGGGGGAGGAAGTGCCCCAGCAGAGATTCCCCTGCAACACATGGAAGAGCATGGTGGAGCAGTCTGTGAAGGACCCTAGTGTGCCATGTGTCGACCCGCAACTGTGGAGGACCTGGCACAAGATAAGGTGACTGTGCCCAAAGCAGGACGTGACTCTGGGAATCTTGCACTTGGAGCAGTCTCTTCCTGAGGGACTACACCTGGTGGGAGGGACTTATGTTGGAGAGCTTCATGAAGAAGTCTCTCCCATGAGAGGGACCCTGTATTGGAGCAGGGGAAGGATGTGAGGAGTTGTACCCTTGAGAAAGAAGGTGCATCAGTAAGCAACATATGACAAGTGGACTACAGAACTCCACTCTTCACTCCCCTGTGCTGCTTTCATGGGGAGAAGTTAGAGAAATCGCAAGTGAAATTATTTGGGCCTGGGAAAAAAGGGAGGCGTAGGTAAGCTATTTAAGACCTGAGGGTTTTTTGTTTGTTTTCTCTTGTCCTGCATTCATCTGATTAGTCATAAAGTGAATTGATTTTTTTTCTCCAAGTTGAGCCTGCTTTGCCTGTGACAATAATTGTTGAGTGAAACCCACCCTGTCTTTGTCTTGATTCATAAGCCTTTAATTAGATTTTCCTCCTCCCTGTGCCACAGTGGAGCAGAGGGGAGTGAGCAAGTGGATACCTGCTTGCAACTGATGAGCTTAAACCGCAACAAAATGTAACCCTTGTGTTCAGGGAAGCTGAGCTTGCTTTGTGGAATACCATGTTACTCCCTTTTTCTGCACAGAACTGAAGATTAAAAAATATCTTAACAGTGTGTATTGGCTTGTTGCACATTTGGTGATTGTAGAATCCCAAAAAGAATATTTGTCTCAAAACAGCCACCCTGACAAAATGGACATTGCACTTGGGTGTAGGCCTCATTCAAAAGCCACCTGGGCTCTCTTCTCTCAAGAAGAGACCCTCATTTGGGTAACCACCCTGATAAACAGGGCCCTATTCTCACAAGAGCAGCCCCTCCTTTGGTGTCTATCCCGATAAGCTGAACACTGTCCTTGCAAGAGGAGCTCTGTCTGATGGCCACCCTGACAGGCAGGACACTGTCCTTATTCCATAAGGGACAGGGGCAGGCAAGCTGTGCTCTGCAGAGGCAGAGTGACATCTTGTGTGTGCCCTGGGTAAAGCCACTGAAGAGGGTGCAAGCACAGAAATAAGGGTTATTGCTGTGCCATCCCATCAGGAGGGGCCCAAGTGAACACCTGGCCTTGCAAGATATGCCGACCCACCCCCCCCACACCCTCCTCCCACCAAAAAAGAGGCATAAAAGAGGCACACTCCAAATGCTGGATGCGTGCACACCATCCAATGACCTGAACTTCCTACCAAGATCATCACTGGATCCAAGGGTGGTGATATCTTTCCTATCTCTTCATTATCTCGCCCTCTCTCTTTTTCTCTGTTTCTAGCTTTATCTCAGCACACAAGGGTAACACAGTTTCTAACTTTATTAAGTTTTACTACTCATTTCTTTGTTAAGTTTTATTAGTTGCAACCTGTGTTTTTGACAGTTTCCTAAATTTTGCTAAATTGTAATCCATTGCTTTGAAAGTACCATCATTACTAATTCTGCTAGTTGTAATCTGGCATACTGTATAATCGTACTTACTTTTAAGTAAAGCTGTGTCTTTATACCACCCTCCTGGGTAATAATCTTACTCCTGGGTACCACTCAGAGAATTTCTGAACTCAATCTCACCAAATGGGTTGTTAAAAGAGATGAATTAGAGGAGGACATTGGGCCCAGCCACACCCAGGCTCCTCTCTGGAGTTTAGAAAGCAAGGGGGTCCACTCTGAATCTCCCTGGGTCGACCCCCACTCTGGGGAGCTCTGGCAAAGCCCGCTCTGTGGGATGTGATACTTGGTTTGGCCACCACATGTGGGGAGCCATCCTCACTTTGTGAGACATGACGGGGACAGTGACAAATTCCACTTTCAGTACAACGGGACAAATGTCAAGAGACCCCCGTATGGAGGCAGAGCATCCAACTAGAGCAGTTCAGGAAGGTTTCTGAACACTATTAAATGATATGTTCAGAAACTTCTTGACTGAAAAAGCACAGAGCTTTGATCACAAAAAGAAAGTCTGTCCCTTCTGAACATCTAAACCCTTACAAACAGTTCCTTTCATCTTCTAGCTCAAAATTATTTTCTATCATTTAATAGTAAAGCTCACAGAAACAGATTGTTCTATCAGGAACAGAAAATAAACAGAAGGAAGTAAGCTTTGCATAGCTTTACATGCTCCAGAACAGATCTGATTTTATTTTTTAGTATCTGTTAAAATACTTCATAGAAAAACTTTAGGAAGAGAGCTGGCACACCTTAAATGATAACTTTAAAATCCATGCCACATCAGCCTTGCGTTCAAGCCTCAGGAGCAGAAATCTCGGTCCCGGTTTCTGTCTCTCACACCAAGCGGCCCAGCCTGCGTCCTGACCCTAGTGCAGCCCCCTCAGGCGGTGCTGACCATCGCGGGGTGCGCACGTCTCTTCAGGCTTTGTTCTCCGGCACCAAGAGCTCCGTACCCCACAACCCCAGCCCGAGGGACTCGGTGCCGCTCAGCCCCCTACGGAAGCGCCCCGCGGGCTCCGGGACCCACCCGGCACCGCAGGAGAGGAGAGGCCCTCCCACCCCGGGCCGTCGCCGCCTGAGCTGTGCCAGGGGCGGCTGCGGCTTCCCGGCTGCGGGCAACAGCGGCACCCGGGGACTGCGTGGGGCTCCTCATACCTGCCCCCAGTGCCGACCGAAAGTGGGCTACGAAAACTCCGACATCCAGCATTGCTGGGGCTTGAAAATTGCCTCTAAAGGAACATGCAGCAGCTGAAGCATTCTGTATGTGCTGCGTCTGTATAGGAGCGATCACAAAGCATTTTCATTTTTGCAGAAAGCCTGTGAGTCAACAGCAGGAAAAGGAAGGCTTGTGTTAGGTAGCAGAGCTCCGGTGTTAGGCCATTGCTAAAAGTACCAGGGACAGGATTCAGTCCTGGGACCTTCCCTGCTGGGAAGAAGCAATGGAAGTTTACCAGCCTCTTTGATTTTACAGGGGCCAATGCCAAAGTGAGAAAGTTCAGCATCTGCCACAGAACATGGCTGGGACAGAATGTCCACTGGCTATAGAATTGTTCTAGTTGCACTTTCACAATCCCACTAAACAATGTAGATTTGCACTTTCCTAGCCACCAAACATAACTCTGCTTTTTCCCTAGGGAGAATTCTCTAAAAAACAAAAATGTGTAGCAATAGCCCCACCCAGGACAGAATGCTGTCGCTAGTTGTAATGGTCCCTTATCAGTGCTTTCAGAGCCCTGCCAATATTGGAGCTCAGTACTTTCCTAGCCAGTTTACCATCACTTGAATTTTTCATATTCTAGTGACATCCCTGCTCATGATAAGAAGATTTTCACCAATGATTCTTGTAAGGACTGTACTGTGAATGAATGCTTTCACACCTTTAAGTATTCCCTTAGCAGGGCTTTCACAACCCAACAAATGTCAAAGCACAGTGCCTTCTTAACAGCCTTGCAAAATGCTTCTTTATGCTAAATGTTTTAATTTGTGCAGAAAGCGTGTGACTCTGAGGCAGAAAAAAGGAAATGCTAGGTAGCAGAGTGCCAGTGTTAGTGGGGCTGTTAGAGTGCTACTAAAAGCAGCCATTTCTGGGGCCTTCCCTGCTGGGAACTGGTGCTGGACATTTCAGTTTGGGAGCAGGGCCCCAGCTAGAAGAAAGGAATGCAACCAGTTTCTTGCTAGGAAAGCAGATAACTCCAGTGTTTGTTTGACTGTCAAATCACTGCTAAGAGAACATCAAAATCAGCAACAGCATTCTGTCTTGGCTTCTGTGTTGCAGCAATCACTAGTTTACTTATTTTCCGTTGTAACTCAGTAAAAATGTTACACAACTGCCCTCAAAAGGAAGATGCTGGAACTCAATGGGGTTGGTGATCCTCTTACCAGATCTTTCGGAGCCCCATTAAGGGGAGACTTTGTTGGAGTTGGAGTACCAGGGGATAGATGTTTGAATTTTAAGCAAAGCAAGCCCAGAGCCCAAGTGTTCATGGGGCTTTGGAAGGGTTGTCCGTGAAAGGTGAGGGTCAGCAACAGTTTTCAGGCTTCAAACCTTGCATCTGGGGACAACAGCTGGACATTACTAATTTTGGAGCCAAATTCTGCCAGACATGGAGAATGAGAGCTTTGGAAGGTGTGCCCAGGGAAGCTGAGGACCAGCCACAGCTTTCAGGCTTCAGCCTGTGAGTCTGGGAGCAATGACTGGACATTTCCAATTTTTGAACCAAATTTTGCTGCAGTTGGAGAATAAAAGGATGAACGTTTGGAGTTTTAGGTGAGACTGAGTTGATGTATGTCAAATTTCTAATTGGTAAAGCAAGCCCACTGCCAGAGTGCTGGTGGGGCTTTGGAAGGAGTGCAAGAATATGGCTAAGACCAGCAACATTTTTTAGGCCTTGCACCTTGCATTTGGAAGCAATGGCTGTACACTTTTAAGTTTTGAGATGAATTTTGATTGAGCCTGAGAACAGGGAGTATAGATGTTTTGAATTCTTTGGTGGCAAGGCAAGCCCAGAGCCCAAATATTCACAGGGCTTTGGAAAGGATGCCATGGGAAGTGAGCACTAGCAACTGTTTTCAGGTGTGGCACCTTACATTTAGAAGCAAGTGCATGAACATTTTAAGTGTTGGAGCCGAAGATTGATGGGACAAATGTTTGCAGTTCTTGGTGGTAAGGCAAGCCTGGAGAACCATTTTTGTTGTGGCAATAAAAAGGGTAAAAGGGAAACGTGAGAGCCAGCAATAGCTTTCAAAAACCACACCTTCCATTTGGGAGCAGTGACTGGACATTCTTAATTTTTGAGCAGAGGTGTTTTTGAAACTGGGAGTGTGGGTGTGTGCAGCTTAGGTGCCAGTTACAGGTACTGGACAGGTGTTTAAATTTTAAGGTGGTAAAGCCCCAGTGGTCTTGCCCTGTGGAAGGGGCCCCAGGTGAAAGCAAAGGCCAGCAACAGCTTTTAGACCCCACAGCTTTTGTTGCACATTGGAAGCAACGGTCAGGCAATTTCAATTTTGGAGCCACATTTTCCATAATTGGAGAATGAGGTGATGGATAATTGAGTTTCTAAGTGGCAAAGATATTCCGGAGCCCCAGTGTTGTTGATGGGGTTTTGGAAGGGGTGCAAGAATTTGGTTTGGGCCAGCCACCACTCTCAGATCTCACACTTTGTGTTTGGGAGCAATGGCATTTTCAGTTTTGGACATCAATTTTCCAAAATTGGATAATGAGGTGATGGGCCTTTGAATTTCTATGTGGTGAGGCAAGCCCAGAGCGCCAGTGCTGGAAAAGAAGTGTGATTGAATTTTTAGGTGAAATTTAAAGAGCCTAGAAAGATCTCAAGTCTGAAAGCTGTTGCTGCCCTTAACCATACCTTCATACCACTTCCAAAGTACAACAAACACTGGGGCTCTGAGCTTGCCTTGCCACATAAAAATTCAAACCTCTGTCTCCTCCTTTTCCAGCTTTCAATACAGTTGACCAGAATTTGAAAAGTCTGGCCATAGCTCATTGGATAATATTGGTGTGCTTGGGAGAGAAGACAAATTAGCATTTTTTTATGTATAAAAGAAGCCCTGAATTACAAGGAAGGCATCCTAGATTTTTGGCACCCAACCTTGTACAACATTGTAATAAACCAGGTATCTCATCTCTGTGTGTGGATTGAACTTTGCACACCAGATAAAGAACCTGTTTTGGGACAACAGCTGCACATGCATAATATTTTAGATATAAACCACTGACCAAGTCTGGGATGAGGATTGGATCCAGCTGTAGGGGACCAAATGAAGGGACAGGTTCACTCAGGTAGTGGTCCTGATGCTCCCATCAAGTTGTGATGATTCCCCAAAACAAAGAACTGTTTGCTAAGAAAGGCCTTTGTAGCAATGAGAGAATGTCTCAAACACTCACAGAAACTTCTTTCTGAAATGAGACCTCTCAGAAAGTGGAGGACTGAAAAAAAAGGGGAGACTGTTGTGGAATACCAGAAGCCTTGAAGAGTTACAAGAACTGAGCTGAGAGCAACTTTGAGACATAAGGTCAGGTTGGATGAAGCCTTGTGCAGTTTAGACTAGTGAGAGATGTTGGATCTTGATCTTTAAGGTGCCTTCCAACCCTAATCATTCTGTGATTCTACAAGAATAAAGGAAACATTGCACCACAAAGCATGAAGCCATCAGAACTTGTAGTAATCAGGGAAAAAGTTAAGATAGCAGGTGGAAATCATGACCACCAACCCAATTCAAGACCAAAAAGACTTCCCCCTGACACATATAAGGAGCATGTTTGCTTATTTACACAGCATGTGATGACAACCAAACCAATAGTAAATGATGTGGTAATTAAAGGAGAAGGTTCTGGAACTGCTGGGGCAAATAAATAGGGTCAGGCAATAACACTTGGGAGATTCATTCTTTCAAACAGTCCTGTTGCCTGGCCCAACACTGAATCCAGGACTGCTGATCTTTCTGTTTCTGTAACTTTTCTTTTCCTGAATTCAATTAATGAATTCAATGAATTCAATTAATACACTGTGAGAAATTAATAAATGTTTATATATGGACTTTGAGACTTGTCTTACTGTTATCCATTTATTTGGGATTTACAAAAATAAGTCAGCTGTCTCCCTCTTCTGAGCAGGACAGGCCACCAGCCAGATCTAGACTCTTCTCTGAGAAGGAGTGTGGAAAGCTAGGGGATTCTTTCTGAACCTCAAGACTCAATGGGAGAGCCCTTCTCAGCCAGCTTGCAGACTCATACCCTTTTAAATAAAAGATGATGTTGCCAAACAATAATCTCTGCTCAAATAAAAATTTCTCAGCCTTCGTAGTTCTTATCTTGGTTACTTCAGACTCTTGAGAAGTTTGGAACAGAGCTTCCAGAGAAGTTACAAGCTGAAAACTCCCAACCCTGAACAAAGATGGAATCTTACTTCTTTTCAAGGAATACTCTTGGTACTTCAGTTGTACCTATTTTATACAAAAATGCTTTCTGCTGAATGTAAATGATACTTAATACAGAATAAATAAGATATTTGGTCTTACCCTCTATATTCTATGTATTTGTATATACATCCTGCGATCAGCATGGCGATCAAAGCGTAGTACCAAGAGCAAATGAACATCAAGGCAAGACATAAACTCATCCCCAGGAATGAGAGAGTCCTAAAAGACACCATTTTTTCCACTATTTTAAAGAGGCATGTAAATGTTATACAAAGTCAATTTCTTATTCAAGTTAACTTCCAAAAGGGCCTTTCTTCTTCAAAGGCCACTTCATAGCTACTATAGAAATAAAAAGACATTGTCTCAGCTTTCACTTATTTAAAAAAGTTACATTCTCATTCTGAACCTTTGTGTAACATAAACAATACAATTGCACTAGATGTAACAATAGATTTACTACATCTGTCAGTTCTAAAACTCCTATCAACGCCTCCAAGTGAGGTCAGTTTCAAAACACATTGCTATCACTTAAATGTTATATGAAAATAAGCTAAAAAATTCAAAACAATACCAGGCAGCATTATGTTACATTTAGCAAAATACTGATCAGTTTACATCAAATTTTAATCAATTATAGTCTCAACTTTTCTTGTAGCCTGTCTTTTAGGCAAGAAAACATGACAGTAGAAAATAATACAAAATGCAGTCTTTCAAAGGCTATAAATTAGGAATGATTGTGAGCTGAAAAAGTTGCAGAAGCATCTCCAGATTAAAGTTGATATGGCTGGTTTGCCCAAACTATTATTCAAGATAAATGTAAGTTTGGTCAGAACTGGACAGTTTTGTAAACACTTTTAGTCAAATATAAAACCCTGATTTTATTTTCACCTGATTTCCA
Organism: Heliangelus exortis; assembly: GCF_036169615.1. Taxonomy (NCBI): domain Eukaryota; kingdom Metazoa; phylum Chordata; class Aves; order Apodiformes; family Trochilidae; genus Heliangelus; species Heliangelus exortis. The sequence continues at coordinate 56,878,492 of NC_092423.1, read as the reverse complement.
CATTAGAATTGGAAATGTCAGGTCCAGACTCAGCCATTTTTAAACCAAAGAAATGCTCTTTACCTGTTCCAAGCATAGTCTCTCTGCAAAGGACAGCAGCTGCTCTTTCATGCTTCACCTTGTCAATCTAAGACTACTTTCACTCAATCAAGTCCCATCCAAATTCTGGCCAAGCATTTCAACACCTGCTCTGGCTAGAAGTGATTACATAGTCACACAGTGATTCAGTTGCCTCACTGAACTCTGGGGAAAAATATGAAAATGCCCTGCTGCCAAATGGTTCTGTCTCTGCTGCTGACATGTCACAACCCTTTTTCTTTTCTTCCTCATCATGGACCATCCTGCACCTCTTGCTGCCCTCCATCTTATCCACCCAACTTAGCTACAACGCTACTTTGTACCTTCTACTATACTTCTTCTAGGATCAGTTTATTAAGAGGAGGTGGAACAAAACAAAGCAAACAAACAAAAAATTACAGCAATCACGCGTTTTCTTTCTTGATGTTGGAAATCCAGCTAAATGTTTGCAGTGATAGACTTGGAGAGATAGACACTAAAGAGTGTCAACTACAGATTTTGGGGCAGGGGTGGGCAGTAGTTAGGAGGCCCCCAAGATCTTGGGCTGAGGCAGACACACAAAGTTCATTAAGGTGACAGATATAACAACCTTGGAATTGCAATTGATAAACGCACTTACTGCACAGATTTGAGCTCCAGTCAGTACCTCCCTCGTAAACATCCAGCAGAGTAGGAGATGCAAATCTTAGCAAAAAAGCATCTCTGTTTGAGGGGCGGGAAAAGAAATATTCAGACCTGCTGACCCATCTGGATAATTGGAATTTTCTTCCTTCCAAAACAGAGGATGCTAAAGGATAACTTAATACCTATTAAGAAGGTGGGAGTGGGTCATAACTCATATTCTGATTGATTCTCAGCATGCTAATGATTCCTAGCAACTAAGGATGACAGGGGAAGAGCAACCTTTTGCTACAGATAGAAGCTCTTCCTCTGGTTTTGTTGATACAGCCTTGTTAACACGTTGGGCCAAGGTGCTTTTGCTCCATTCCAGTTGTCATAGGCAGTCACAGTAATTGTCAGGTCCAGTCACTGTTGCTATCAGATCATAAAACTTCCAAAATCTATACTGTGTCTTGGCCAGAAAAGCAAGCTGCTCCTTCTTCCACCTCTAGTCATTGTCAGGTGAAAGATAAGCACATTCAATTAGCCCGCATATTTGTCCAAAACTGTTACAAGATAAGCACACCAATGGGCTTGAATGAACAAAGAAATCACCTTTTAATATCAAGCAGCAATTATTACAAAACCGTTACCTTATGAAAGCATGAATCCTTTTCAAATGGATCTGGAAGATCCTTCCACAAAAGCACAAGCAGTGAGGAAGAGGAGTTACCAGTGAAAGATGTGACCACCCAGTCCTTTTCTCTGAAGTACTTGTGGAATATATGAAAGGAATTCAGTTGGCATGAAGGTGAGATACTGCCTGACTTCTGGGTGCTGGGGTAGTGGTCTGACACAATTGATACAAGCACCAGAGAAGCCAGGCATCTGAGAAGCATGGGCCAGAGGTGCAGGAACTGACAAGTTGGTTCGAAGGAAATCAAACACTCTGTGTCTCTCCTGGAGGCAGCTCCTGGCAGCTGTGAAGGGCAGATATCCCTTTAGAGATGACACTGAATGTCGCCCAAGCAAGTGACCACCAAGGAGAAAGGTATCAAATACTGAGCTCTTTCAACAGGTGAGAAAATGTTGACCTCTGCTGGGATGCCTGGCAATGGACCCTTATGAAAGAAGTTTGTGCAGAGTGAACCATCAATGTACTCCCACACACTGTAACCAAGTCTGGAGTGGCTGTGATACTGATACAACAATTATAAAAGAAGTAGCTATTAAGGCATGCCAGTATGAGGACAGTCTCACTTTCCCCATTCTCCTTTTGTTACAGCCATGGAAAGAATGTCTGAGAAGACAGTACATAAAATGGACAGAAAGGCAGAAAAGCCACAGATTTTGGAAAGAGCAGGATGATGGTGGGATGGACTGTTGAACTTTCAGTTGGTTAAGTAAGCCTGGAGCCTCAGCGCCGATGGGGCTTTGGAAGAAGTGCCAGGGGAAGGTGAGAATGAGCAACAGGCCTCCCACCTTCTTTCTAGGACCAGCGGCTGGATATTTTCAATTTTGGAGTTAGATTCTTGTAATAGTGAGAGAATGAAGGGAGGCATCATTGAACCTTGAAGTAGCAAAGCAAGGCCACGGCCCTGGTGTTGGCGAGGCTCTGGAATGGGTGAAAGGGGAAGATGAGGGCCAGCAACAGCTTTCAGGTCTTGCATCATCCATTTGGGAACTATCACTGGACATTTTTAGTTTTGGAGCTGGATTCTTGTAGAGACTGGGAGAACGAGGAGACAGACAGTTGAACCTTTAGTTGGCTAAGCAAGACTGAGGCCCCAGTGCTGGTGGGGCTTTAGAAGAGGTGCCAGGGGAAGGTGAGGACCAGCAACCTTTTCAGGCTCTGTGCTTTCTGTGTGGGAGCAATGACTGGACACTTTGGATTTCTGTACTGGATTTTTGTGAGAGTATGACATGAAAGAATGCTGAAACTTTAGGTGTTTAAGTAAACTTAGGGCCCGGCTGTTGATGGGAGTTCAGAAGAGGTAACAAGGGGGAAGTGAGGAGCAACAACATCTTTAAAGCCTCACACCTTCTTTTCAGGACCAATGGCTGGACGTTTCTAAATCTTGAGCTGCATTTTTGGCAGGAGGGGACAAATGAGGTCATGAACTTTTGAAGCTTTTGGTGGCCTAGGAATCCCTGAGCCCTAGTGGTATTCAGGCTTTGGAAGGGGTGTCTGGGAAAGGCGAGGGCCACCACCAACTTTCATGACGCATACCTTCCACTTGGGAGCAATCACTGAAATTTTCTATTCTTTGCAGTAGATTTTGGTCAGAGCAGGAGAATGGACAAAACTTTGAACCATTTGGTGGCTAAGAGTCTAGGGCTTTGAAAGGTGTGTCAGAGGCAGGTGAGGGCCAGCAAAACCTCTCAGGCCTTGTACAATTTGTCTAAGAGTTCCCAAACCGAAGGTGTGAGGCCTAAAAGCTGTTGCTGGTCCTCATTTGGGGGCAGTAGCCAAGGGCATTAGGGGATTCTAGCTGGTGTTCTGATGAATCGTGCTGGCGACTGGAAATTGCAAAGGCAATTAGAAAGCAACTAAAAGCAAGCAATCACATATCACTCTGGATGTCCCTGAAAAACAGCCAAGTTTCAATGAAAGATATTTGAAGGTCCCCTGGCTAAACCTACAGCACTTGAAGTGCCCAGGGCAAATACAGAGGCATCATTGCCCAAACCTAATGCTAACTCTAACCCTAGAATACTTACTTATCAGCAAGTTCCGCTATGCACCATGACCCTCAGAATAACTTGTGGTGTGCATCAGGCATACCTGGGGACTGCCTCAATTTCACCAGAAGTGTATCAGAGGTCTTCTGTGCTCTCCACTGCTCACTAAAGTGCTTCTCAGGTGAACCTGGGATTTTCAGGGACATTTTATATACACCAAGCTCTGCCAAGTGAATTCTGCTATACCCACAGGACCCTCCATCGGTCTTGCCTTGCACTTAAGGGCCCTTTCAAAGAGCCTCTGTGCCCAAATGCCTATCCCTAAACTGGATTATTACCATTACTCTTACAATAAACCACTCACTCCCAGTCATCTATGAATTCTGCGATACATGCTGATAGCTCTGCATCAGTGATGTCCCACCTGGTGGGCAGCCTAGGGAGATGCAGACTGGACTCCTTCACAGAGAGGAGCCAAGGTATGGGTAGATCCAGTCCTCCTCTCTCCTGTGCCTCTCAGTCATAATGGCACAGGCAGAGTTAACCATGCTCAGTTAACCCACTGCTCTTAATAACCCATTCAGCAAGACTAACCTCTTGAATTCTCTGTGCAGTACTCTAAGAGTAAGACTATTACCTAGGAGGCTTATACAAAACAAAACTTAAAATTGGAGTAAGATTATAAAGCTTGTCAGGAAACACACAACAATATTACTCTCAAGGCTACAGGTTATAGCAAGAAAACTTAGTAGAGTATTACTCTCAATGCAAGACGTGACAACTGGCAAAAGTTTAGCAGAATTAGACATGATGTTACCCTTATGTGCTGAGAATAAAGTTAGAGAGAAAAAGAGATGAAGAAAGAGACGATAGAAAAGGTCACCACCCTTGGATCCAGCAACAATCTTGGCATGGTGCTGCAGTCCTTGAATGGCGGGCATGCCCACACCCAGCACTTCAAACCTGCACCTTTTATGTTACCTGGCCCTGCCTCTCCAGGGCGAGCCTCTGACTACTTTGTGCAGACCCACTGTTGAGTTTGAAAATATTTTGGAAATGAGTCGGTGGGGCACAGGGCTACAGGTGGCCCCTTGAGCTCCCTGCACTGGGTTGACCAAGCAGTGACCCTTATTTCTGTGCATGCACCCTGATCAGTGGCCTTTGAGGATTTCACAGGAAGGTGCTCTGCATCTGCTGGACTCTGCTTGCTGGCAATTGTCCTTATCAAATAAGGCCAGTGTCCTGCTTCACAAGGTGGCCAATGAATGAGAGGCTCCCTTTTCAACTACAGTGTCCAGCTGGCTTATTGAGTGAGGACCCCACCCTACCACAATGTCCAATTTGTCAGGGTGGCTGTTTTGAGACAACTATTAATTTCAGCACTCTAACCACGGCCATCTGAGTGCCTTTTAATGTGTTGCAGGAGAAGCCAAGAGCTATTAAGAGCCATTAGGAGTGCACGAGGAGTTTATAACTGTATTTCTCAACTCCCCAGTGATCTGAGAATGCCTTTTCCTACACTTCTTGATATGCTGTGCAAATCAAACACTTTCACTTGCCTTCTCGTCAGTCCACAGGGCCTACTTCATTGTACCTAAAGATTCCTGGAGTGCCTTTGGTGTGCCTCTAGTGCCTATAAACCTAACCCAAAGCCTAAACCTACACCCACATCAAGGTGCTTTCTGGTGCACAGCATTGCCTTTCCTAGGGCTTTTTGTTATTTGAGAGTCATCTCGAATTCACTGGGTCATCTGATTATCTTTGTGGTCCCTCTGCTACTGTGCACCAATGTACAGGGACTGGCAATGGTTGCTTTCAGCTTTTACTGTTTATAACTTTGTTTTGCTTTGCCTGAGAGCACTATGATAAAAATACTGTCCTTGAGCCTTGGGCCTTGCATCACCGCTGTCCCATCTGAGCAACAGAGATGTTGACTGTATAATAAAAGAATAGCTTATATACTTTTAAATTTTTAATTAAAACTATTCTTTCTAAAGTAGAACAATCTTATGAGACCAAACAAGCACTTCAGATCTTAAGCAACATTTACATAACTAAACAAAAATTCTGTCCAACAAAGAGCAAAAGGTTTCTATTGAGCACCTAAGTAAATCATTCAACAATTTGAAATGGAAACACTTAAGAGCCTGTTCAGTTCAGAAAAGCAGATTTTAATTTAAACAGCAGCACTACAACATTTCCAAAATATTCATGTTTAAAAACAACAGACTGCACTTCAGTAGCCAACTTGCTGTGGTTTCTGAATTGTTGTAGCTATATCTGCAAACAGTTGGATTTACCGCATTCCTATGAGTTGGATGCTCTTATGTTTCACTGGTGTAATTGTGCAATATACTGTAAATGCCAGTAGCTAATGAAAAAAACCCACATGGCTTGCCAATTTACTGCCACCTGGAGGCTTCAGCTACCTAAGTATTTTAAATAGAAAAATGTTATTTAAAACAAGTGTGGCAAATCATGAATTTCTGGGAAACACCTTATGGACATAATATAAAAATTAGAGTGATTGTATACGCTTCTGATTGAAGTTTCCTGAACCAAGCCTAATCCCAGCAGAAGCAATATAGCAGCATTTTGGCAAAGGAGGGAGCCAACTTCTCCTAAAATCTTTCCCTTTTATTTAGATCCAGAACAAAGATTAAAAGCAATAGAAGTTGCTTCCTTTTCTAGATGTTTAAAACTACTATTGCATTACCATTTCTTTTCTCATGTTTCACCACAGTTCAGCAAGTGTCAAAGTATATAATATATAAATATCCTAACCCATCCACCCTTTTTTAATTCACCAAATATTTTCTACGTAAATCTATCTTTTTAATAATATAAATAGAAATTTTTGATAGAATAACCAGAACACATCATCATAAGATTCAGCTTGCAGATAATCTTCAATGTACTAGAATACTAGTAGAATACATTCAATGAACTAGAACAAAGCTGCTCAGTTTATGGCAAATAACTTTCTCATTTGGAAGAAAGTGAGGGGGAGGTGAGTTGAATAAAATGTGCAAACAGATCAAGAATAAATTGTGATCACTTCACGTCCACTGCCCCGGACAAGGAGAACTCTATCCAGACCTTCTGTCAGAACTTCCAAAAACTCCATGTCTGAAACACCATTATGTCAAGGAATTTATTAAGAAAAGAAGTAAAATAGCCATTAATTCGTGAAAGTAGTCTGACATATAATAGAAAAATCAAATTCAACAATTTCATCTAGTTATTTTCCTGTGTCACCCTTAACTGCCTCTGTTTGCTCAAGTCTAAGCAAGTCCTAATTTGGGGACGCTTTCTAGTTCTGTGCTACTGATCTACAGAAAAGACAGAAACAAATTTTTAAAATGAATGCTTTACATCAAGTCAATTAAAAAAAAAAAACAAAACAACAAAAAAACCCAAACCACAACAAAACAACCCACCACACTAAAAAGTTGTTAAAACCCTGCTTGTGGAATCAGAAGTAATTTTCTTAAAGGGAAAATTACCCTTATCATGGTTACTAATGGTTATCCCAAAAAGTAGACAGTGGCACAATCACACAAATCAAACGAAATTTCAGGAAAGCAATATAGTAGAGGATACAGTTTTCATCTCCTTTTCTGTTTTTAGGAGGTCCAGGCATATTCAGGAGAACTAGCTGAGCATGTTGTGATTTATTAAGCACTACTCCATTGAGCTTCACAGCAGTGTGCATTCTTCTTACATTTGATTGATTCCTAGTATGGAAGCAAACATTTTTAAATATTGTCATAATAGTTATATATTTGAATTATTTGTTATGCATGTGAATTTATAAACCTGATTAATATGCACAGAGAATAAGTTACTTTCAAGGACACTAGTATTTGCACACATTCAAAACAAATTTGAGCAAACACAGTTATCTATGTTTAAAAGATTTTTTTTCCTTTGAAAAGAACATTTAACTCTGAAATTCAAGCAATTCTAGGCAGATTGCCAAAAGGTACAAATCTTCCAATTGTCAGTTTTTACAAAGATAAAGCAAAATCTTTCCATTTCTACTGAAATTAAGTTTAGTCAAAAAACTAAGAATCCACTTTACTGAATTATATATGTAAAAAACTAACTGGATTTGTACAAGCAATTCAAAACAAAGTAATTGCAGGACTGCAAAGTAAAGATTAGTGTTTACTAACTAACCCTAAGCCTAATTTGTTAGCTATTAGAGCATTTCCCTCGTGCTCATTTGGAAACTTCACAAGATTACTATAAACCCAGTGAAGAAAATTCAGAAACAGCATAGAAATTGTGAAAAAAACTACTAATTTCTCATGTCATAAAAGCAAAGCAGTAAGCAACTGAAATTGAGCCTCAATAACATTATCAATATTAAATTTAACTTAAACTTTGCATGCTGCATCTACGAATGTAACAGTATTTCAGCACTTAAATAAGGACTCAAATTGACTACACAGGTACATTGTGTACAATACATGCTGAAGCTGACTAACTTCATTTGGCCTTCAAGCACAGGTAGAACTAAAATCATACATGGTACACAAACTAAGCTTTCTAAATTTTCACAAGATGCTCAATTTGTTAAACAGACAAGATGAAGGTGACTGGGCTCTGGCAAAAAGCAAAGCGAAGCGGTCACAATTAAGTTCCACCCAAGAACACACAGAGATGTAATGTCCCATTTTTGTATGATGTCATACCTAATGTATATCTGTATATATACAGATGTATATATAATGTATATATTCACTATTTCTACATCTGCATAGATTGGTTGAAGGGAGGCAAGAACTGGCATTTGATGAAACACGAAAGTTTCCTTTGTAAACAAATTCATCCTTATTATCTGCTAAATCACAACAAAGGCTATTTTTCCAGAACAAAAATATATTTACTTTTTAATGTACCTAAATTAGAAGACTAATATTACACTGTTGCCAAGTAATATCAAGTTCTACATTCTTAAAGAAACTAAAATAATGTTCTGGGATTTATCTTGAATGGAAAGTTGATAATATTGAGATGAAACCATTAAAAAACCATGATGATGTATACTTTTCAGTAATAATTGCTAAATCACAGTATATAAAACAAGGTACAAAAGAATACACACACTAGAAATGATGATTTAGGTAACACAAATACAATGCACAAGACCAGAAGAACGAGGGAACATAGTCTACATTGCTTAAGTGGAATTAAATTTAGACTTACAGATTTTCCCATTCTCTACATGGAAGGGAAGCAAATGCACAGAAAAAAAATTATGCCATCAGGTATTTTTGTATGCAACAATATTAATATATTGTACAACAAGTCTGAAGTGTAATTTCAACTCCAACAACACACAGTAGTTTTAAAATATTAATTGAAGTAGGTGTCTTGCACAACTCTCAAGAAGCAATAGGAAATATTTCCAAAACCTTAACAAAAATAATACCAAAACCCCAAACCCTAAGCATTAGAGTAAATTGCAGCCCAGAACAAAAACAATGCTTTGGAGCATAAGCAAGATAATGCTTGAAATTTGTAGAAGGCTTATTTTTTCCAAAGAGCTGAAAGAGAAGCCGCAAAACAACTTAGAATTTTTAGGTGCAACTGATTATAACTCTACCTTCTTGTCTACAAGATCTACAATATATTTCCTTTAGATATTAACATTTCCCTTGACAGCTACAGCTTTTCTTTGGGCACATGCAGAAAATAGTCCATGGCCATGCTTATAACTGCATTCTTCTACAACTCAGAAAATATGTATTTGTTTTTTTGCATCACAACATGTGGAAGCAAACAAGCTGATGTCCTTCTGTCATTGCTTTGATGTCTACTACATTAGGCTACAATAGGGTCCTTTCTATTAAGTGTCTTCTATTTAAGACAAGACATTATGGAATATTTCAACAGGAGATATTTAATATAACAAGAATATTATAAAGCACAGATTGGTTTAAGTTACAGGATAAAGGCCATTTAAATAAAAACAAAACAAAACAACTCAAAAATCAAAACATAAGCTAAATGTCTTGAAAGATTCTATCTGCTTCTTTGTTACTTCCTCCACCTCAACAAAACACAATAAATGAGATAGAGAAATTATATACAGTAATTTGTTACCCACAGGAAGAGAGAAAAAAACAGAAATTATCATTAAGTATTTTAACATATATGCTTCTGGTACAATCCAGAAATTCAGTTTACAGCTTGAAGTCCATCACATTGAGACTTCATACACAAAATTCTTGTGAATGACTCTACAGTAATTGTTACATCCAACAACATCCAAATTCATGCTAGTTTCATAAGGATGGCATTTGAGTTAAATGCATGGAAAGATTATGTTTGTATTCAACTTTAAATACACCACAACCTCTTAAAACAAAATGCACAACAACAAAAAAACCCACAGTGAAATACACAAAATCATATATGAAACACATATACTTACGGCTTCATGTTGAAAATATCTTTAAAGCCAGATACATTTGATTCTTTGTTTTTATGCTTTTCAGCTACAAACTTTTCTTTAGTCCAGGTCATTTGCACTTTTTCTGGCACAGCAGCAGCAACATTTGCTTTGACCACTGGAGCTGAGTGAGCGGCAGTGTTTCTGTCATGGATCAGTTGAGCCTGTCCACAAAACAATCATTCCATGTTTCAGCGAAAAAGAACATTTGTAGATTACATGTTATATAAAATTTTGAGAAGGAATTTCACAGCAGTGGAACAACAGAAAATACGCATTTTATTTTGTAAACAAGTATCAGGCTGTTTTGACTTCAGAATAAGATAACCCTGCTGCTAAAAATATTTATTGGTATTTGCAGGATTAAATTTGGGCTGGGACATTATTTTTGTAATAAAATCAGGCTGAAACCACCTGGAGAGTACTTTGTCAACTCCACAGATTTTTGCCAATGAAAAACTTGAAGGCCAGTGCTCTCATTCTTCATCAATTACACTTTATTTTCTCAGTTACTGTCATAAACACTGTGTATTTCACAAACCTTTAGCTGACCTAGGAGCATGACTCACATGATCCTGACAATTCAACATTAGATTAGGCTGAATTGAAGGCTAACTACCTTCCATTAGATTTTTTAAGCAAACAAGTGCAACTACATAATGAATGTCAATAACTCTAACAATGAAGAGGCCTTCTCTTCCCTTGTAATACCATAAACTCAAACCAGAACTTCAGGAACACTATACTGTTGTTTCCACATGCATACACACTTCTGTGTTCTCCATTTGCCATTCCCCTTGCTCCTCTTGAGGAAAAAAGAAAGCAATACTTAACATGTTATTTAATTATTTTCCCTCATAATACTTTGTCCATGGGCTTCTGCATTTCCAGGAAAAGCAATATAAATACAATACCTTAGACTCTTAAAATCGTAAGTGAATTGGTAGGGGAGAAAGACTGTTTTTTGGGGTGTCTTTTTACATTTTGGTCATTTTTTGGTGATTACAATGTTTCTTCAGAGACTTTTTAAACTATGAGTTGAAGCTCCTGTTCCATCTGGGAACCTCAATTATTCACATTAGTGACGATCATGTCCCTCCATAGATGTGATGATTCAGCAATCTTTTTTTCCAGAAGGTTGCAATCAAAAGCATGAATAAAATTAAAGCAGATGAGAAAACTACTTTATATCTCTGAACAGCAATACCCCTACTGTAATTGCAGTTGCCTTTAAATGTCTAAGAGCTTCTGTACTTTTCCTAAATTAATTATTTCCCTAGACCCTATCCTTGCAGATTCCCAATTCATAGACTTCAATTGTGAATTTTTCTTTTCTGAAAAAGCTAACAAATATATGAAGATACATGCCATACAGCATTATCCAATAAATTCAAATTGCCAACTAACAGTTGTAAGATGAGTTCAGTATAATGCTTCAGTTCAAGAAAGTTCACCATATTTAGAAAGACCAAGAGGGCAAGAGAAATTCTGGACCTATCAAACACATTTATAAAAACAACAAATGCACATTTGTGTTACTGCTATTATGACACCAAATGAATTATATGTAATACAACACGTTCTTCTCCTACTCCACAAAGGAAAGAAAACACAAAGGTATACAGCATTTCTACAAACTAGGCTACACTTCTTCAGATATGAGCAACACTTCAAGTGGTTACTAAACCCATTGATTATATCAGTCCATTTCCTTTCGAACTCACCATGCAAAAAGCAGTAAGGATTTTTATAGGTTAATAAGTATAGAAATCTCCTTAAAAAGCTTTAGTATACCTATACAGAGTCTGAGAAACATCAGTAACTTAATATGGGAACTATAAAGAAAGGCAATGTTTTATGAAAATGAAAGCCTGAAATATGCTTATGAATGATATATCCCCTTAAGAGACAGAAAGCAGTGAAGTATCTTTGCTTCAAGCTCTTAAGAAATGCAGGCACACTCACAAAAATAAATATTTATTTTAAGGGAAGTAAGTGTGAGAAAAACAGGATGTAGTTCCTGTCATTGAAATATCACCAACAGAAAAAAATATAGGGTAAATTGATGAATTTAGAAAAATTGCAAAATCAAAATTTATGAAGAACTGTTCTATAATAATGATGAATAATCAGATTGTCTATTTGTAGTTCAGGTTGCAACAGTGGCACTTCAAGTGTTGCAATGGGAAAACACATCTAGCCAGTACTACATCCAGCTACCTCCTCCTCTCCATATTCATTAGTCAACAGTGATTGCCCATCTTGGCCAGCAGACTGAAGACTGGAGTAGCTTTTTCTTCTGATTGAGCCCCGAGACTCATTAGTGATGCTCTGAATCTGGGACAAAAAGTTTACAAGTGACAAAAAAACAGTCTACAGAAAAAACAGATTATCATATTAAAATTAAAAAATCGTCTTCATTTAAATAAATGAGCTTGGGTATTGTTGTCTGTTAGAAACTTGGTTTGCTTTTACAAATGTATTATTTGTATGAGGCTCTTTTAGAAATGTTTAGCTGCTAGTTATGAAGTCTATTTAGAGATTTGTGACAACAATAAGTTAATTGGATCCTTTAGTCTACATGGGAATGTCAAATATTCACTTCTTTCTGAAGGTTCCATTCCTTCACATATATGGTAAGTCAGACAAATTGATTTTATTCCATTACAATCAAAACTATGAAAAAAATTCAGGCAGATGAGAAAGCTGCTTTCTGACTCTAAATACTTATCTATTTCCCAGTGATTCCTAAACTGTAATTGTGCTCCTCACATACAAGCACCCACATTTCTGCCAATCTTACCTAGCAGTAGCAAACCGCACAACAACACTTGTGCTGCACAACCCAAAACAAAGTTATGATGGGATGGATGACTGTCTTCTCACAACTCCAACAATATCACTGCCTGGTTCAACAGTCAGTAGTCAGGACTAGCCAGAGAAGGAAGCCAAGAACCACAAAAAGGGCAGCAAGGAAGTAGATGAGGCAGAACCTTTTCTTTTGTCTTTGTAGCAATATCATCAAAAGACAAATAAATAAATGTTTGGCAGTTACATCAAAGTCTGCAGATCTTACCACTTTGAGAGCATGTGTTATATTTATACTTTACAATATGCAAACGAACCAGGTTTCTCAAAAAAGGAAATAAAAAGCTGATGAGTTCCTGTGCCCCAGTTCCATTTGAAATCCAATACAAGATTTCATTTTTAAAAGTGACAGAGGATGGGAGGGTTCATCAGAGATAAGATCAGGCCTATGCTGTACAAGTTCTCCTTTTTGTGAAGGTTTGAACCTCATCTGAAGAGGTACAAGCTGAAAAGTAAGGTTATAATACTAATATTGGTGGTAATGAAAAACAAAACTATAAGCACCATTCAAAGCTGGAATAACAAGGTTATATTTGAACGTCTGGAGACAGATAATGAAAACAAAAGCTAATTTGAACCAGTGATATTAATGAGAGAAATGACAACTGGTTAGTATTCAAGGATCATCTTTTCCGTGTTCTGGAGCAAAGTATACCAACAAAGAGGAAGGCAGGAAGGAATGCTGGGAGACCTGCCTGGATGAACAAGGAGTTCCTGGACATGCTAACACACAAGAAGAAACTCTACAAGGAATGGAAGAAAGGACATCTAGAATGAGTGGCATATAAATAGGAAGCTGCCCAAGCAGCAAGAGACCTGGCTAGAAAAGCCAAAGCTCAGTTAGAACTAAATCTAGCCTGGGAGATCAAGGGAAATAGCAAAAATTCCTATAGGTATATTAACAGCAAAAGGAAGACTAGGGAAGGTGTGGGCCCCCTCAGAAAGGAAACAGGTGAACTACTGACAAGTGATATGGAAAAGGCTGAGGTTCTCAATGACTTCTTTACCTCCATCTTTACTGGCAAGGGCTCCAGCCACACTCCTGAAGTCACAGGTGACAATGGCAAGGGCTGGAAGGAAGAACTGCCAATTGTAAGTGAAGATCAGGTTTGTGACCATCTGAAGAACCTGAAAGTGTACAAGTCCATGGGACATCATCAGCAAATTTGCAGATGACACTAAGCTGGGGGGAAGTGTGGATCAGCTGGAAGGCAGAAGGGCTCTGCAGAGAGCCCTGGACAGACTGGAGAGTTGGGCTGATTCCAATGGGATGAGGTTCAACACGGCCAAGTGCCGGGTCCTGCACTTTGGCCACAACAACCCCATGGGGAGCTACAGGCTGGGCACAGAGTGGCTGAGAGCAGCCAGACAGAAAGGGACCTGGGAGTCTGGATTGACAGGAAGCTGAACATGAGCCAGCAGTGTGCCCAGGTAGCCAAGAAGGCCAATGGCATCCTGGCCTGTATCAGGAACAGCATGGCCAGCAGGTCCAAGGACATGGGTTTGATGGATGGACAACTTGGTGGATTAAGAACTGGCTTGATGGCTGCACCCAAAGAGTGGCTGTCAATGGGTCCATGTCCAAGAGGAGACCAGTGACAAGTGGAGTCCCTCAAGGATCAGTGTTGGGACTGGTCCTGTTTAACATCTTTGTTGGTGACATGGATGGTGGCATTGAGTGCACCCTCAGCAAGTTCACTGATGACACCAAACTGTGTGGTGCAGCTGACACGCTGGAGGGAAGGGGTGCCATCCAGAGGGACCTTGACAGGATGGAGAGGTGGGGCCATGCCAACACCATGAAGTTCAACAAGACCACGTGCAAGGTCCTGCGTCTGGGTTGAGGCAATCCCAAGCACTGATACAGGCTGGGCAGTCAGTGACTGGCTTGAGAGCAGCCCTGAGGAAAAGGACTTGGGAGTGCTGGTGGATGAGGAGTTCAACATGAGCCATCAGGGTACACTTGCAGCCCAGAAAGCCAACCAGATCCTTGGCTGCATCAAGAGAAGCGTGGCCAGCAGCCCAAGGGAAGTGAAAATACAGAAGAAAAAGGTAGATTAAGATATCCAAATCAGAAACAACAGATGGATATGACTTTAATTCTCGAAGAAGGAAGGAAATAAGTACTACACGTTCATTGGAATTCTCAAGGATTATACTCTTCAGAGTATATTGAAATACAATATGAATATTGAAATAAATTCAATAGTAACCTGAATATCTCAAAGTTTACCCTGCCTGATACAAAGGAACATACTGAACATACAGTGGTGATGGTTATATTCAGGTAAACGTAATAATAATTAAAAGTGCAAGACATTAAAATTTCCAAGTGAAAAACACTGAGGTAGTGCAGATTTCCAACAACTCAAATAGCTGAGGAGAAATTCTTTTGTCTCCACTTCAGTTTAAATGCTCTGAGACTACATAACCTTATGTCCTTGGGCTATTTGTAAAGCATTCATGAGGAAGCTGAATCCTTAAAAAACCACTGTAGATTGATAAGTCACTCAAACTCCACTGGAAAAATACTGGTATCCAGTAAGTAAATGAGAAAAAGTAAAAAAAAATAAGTAAAGGAGTACAGGAGAGAGCTCATTTTTTTTTACTGAAAAGATATTAGTCAGGCTTCAATCAAAAGAAAACTGCTGTGATGCAGATGAAAAGAAAGAGAATTTACAGCAGCACATTGTTGAAGCAATACAAGGCATTGTTAGGAACCTTAAACAAATCTGGTGAAATGGAAAAGAGTAAAATAAGGAGAAAATAAATAAGAATTAAAAAGAGGAACTGCATGGACATATAGGATTAACACCAAAAAAGCTGAACATAAAATGAATTTCTACCTGGATATCATAGGATTATAAGTTAGTCAGCCTAGTTTGGGGTCCAGAAGCAACAATTAGTTGGTACATAAAGCATTCAAAATAATGCAGACACTAAAAAAAATAGGTGGTGTGAATTTAATAAGACCAAGTCACAAACAGAGATAAGCAGTCCAGCTTGAACCATGAACCTCAGCTACTAGTATATGTCAAGTTTGGAAATATTCTGGATATACTCCACACAAATGCTCAAATCTTTTACTCATCTTAAGAACAGGAAAATTCCAAACATCTGTTCAAATAAAAAAGGATTTAAAACATTATTTTAGTCTTGCAAGGGAAACCTCCTATAGAGAAACTAACATAGAATGCAGTTCTAAAGGCTTTTGACTATTTAGAAAGTGCTTAGAAGCCATGGCTAAGCCATACTACTTTCAGACTTTCCACAGAACATCTTGCCAAGAAAGTCCCTACCTCTCTTTCCCTTTCATTCTTTGATAGCTGCATCTGTTTGAGCATCTGTGATCGTTGTTCCATCATAAGTGTCTTCTCATATGTGAATGCAGAAATATCATTTTCAAACTGCAAAAGACATCAATATTAGGAACATCAGAATAGTACTACTGAAAAGAACAATGTTTAGATGTTCATTCCTGCATTCATTCAGTCCTGGATGTATTTATGGTATTAGAGTAATTCCAAGCATATAATCAACCTTTTCTGTTCTCAAAACTTCACTTTCAAACAGCATTCTAGTACAATGAACTACTCTACTATATCAGTATATCACCAAGTCAATGTGATTTTACATAAATTTGAGATACATGGGACAGACTTTCCATTGTTCTATTCCAGCCAGGCTGTAGAAAGGAGAAATTTTAATCTGAGTTTGCATTACAGCCTCTTTTGTGTACACCTGTTTCCTTAAAAGCTGTCTAGAGCCACAAATCAACACTGTCCTTTCACCAGTGAGAAATGTTCACAAACAGAAGCATTTATCGAGAAACTTCAGCACATAATCTCACATCAGGTCAAAGGTAACGTACAATGTGATAATGTATAGCAGTCATATCTGTTGTCACTGACTTGCAGCATGTCAGATCTATCGAAAGATTCTCAGCATTAAATATGGACCCACACAAGAAAAGAATAAATTCTGCTTCCTATACTCAGCTCAAAACCCAACCAAGGCTGAGACTTTTTTACGGCATTCTGTTCATCATCTTTGGCCTGCACATACCACAGCATTTTGGACTTTTATATTCAGTATTCTAAACAAAACAAAAATAAAATAAACCCATAAATAAAAGTATTTCTCTGACTTCTTAGTTTAAGATACTAACCTCATTTTCCATAATTGATTTTTTTTCCATATGTAATTTAAACAGTTCTAAAATTTTCCTTATTACTGAATAACATGATAAATCTTTGTGATGGGTTTTCTTCATTCCAGGAACTGGCGATAGTAGAAGTTTTGAACCACTTGACCCATCTTTCTTGTCCCACTTTAGAATGAGTTTAAAGGATTTTCATTTTTTTAGGTCTTACTTTGGACATTACGCTAGTCATTTTGAGTGCTTAAAAGTAATTTTTTCCTTAGTTGCCAAAAAAGCAGGCCTAGATAGACTAGAGCTTTATGTCTTTCTCTTTAGAAGTTTATGTATTTAAAAAGGAAAAAAAGCTACAAAATTCTTTTTGTCGCTATTTGACTTGCTAATCTGTAGCTTTATTAGCTTATTTTTCAGTGCCAAAGAGGTTGTCAATAACAAAAACAGCTGACACACCCTCATGGGGGTCTAGGGATTCCTTATTCCAGAGTCATATTCATACAGCAGTTGACATGTTCATCCTGACATGATGGATGCCATGGATTATTAGATTTAGCACATCCAGCTTTCCATTTCACTGCCTGCTAAAAATTGAAGTTTTTTCTTTACTGAATGAACTCTTATGGACTAGTCGTCATTAATACAGTAGGCATTAACATACCAAAATGGCACAACTCTACTTGACGAAAACATTAAACTCGTTACCATATACACTAACATTTTGACATAGTTAGATTATGTTGCTTAAATAACATTCTTGGTGAGACTGCAGTCTGTTCCTTTTTTTAAATGGGCTCATATTTCTTAGTTTCAAAATGCTTAATCAATTTTCCCAAATTCAGTTTCAACCACATCTAAAAATACGCAGTAACATACCATTTCAACAACTTCTACTTCAGCATTCAGTCTAAGATGATACAAGAACATCTGTAGGTCCTTCTTCATTTGTATGCTGTTGTCATCCATTTGCGCAACAGTAAAGATACGCATTTTACATTTTCTCCAAACCTATCAAAAAGATACATTATAACAATTATAAAACAATGATTGCTATGACTATGTATAATTATCAAGGTGAAAGATTTCTAGAAACTCTTCAAACTACCCATTGCTAGAAAAACAAAATCCCAGCCATTTTCTGTTCTTCTTGCCTTGTGCTGTCGAAGGAGAAAAGGCAGTAACATCAGCATGCCGCCGTCATGAACAATCCACCACACATCTATGTTTCCTTCAGTAAAACGTTCTTGATTTGTTGGAAATAAATCAATGTTTTTCGCCACCAACAGTGCTTGTTGAGCTGCTGTTGTCTCTCGTACAGTGTCTGAAAAGGAAAACCAGACATTTGATCAAGAACTTCTAGCTTTCATTCAGAGTTTTTGTTTTTAACTCAAAAGCTTAAATCCTCCCAGATTCTGCTGAGGCAAAAGAAGAACATCCTGTGTTTAGTTACAAACCCACTTAGGAGAAGAACAGGAGAAGCCATGGTTGAAGAGACTGATGGCTGAGGAAACTCTCAGTCAGATGTGGAGAAATACTCAATTGTCCATTGGATGCTCAGCACCACATTTTCTCCCCACAGCAAATACATTAATTACATAGTAGACCTACTCCTAAGCATTTATAATACAGTACATACCAACAAAATTTTTCCATGAGAAACAATTTTCTGTTTGCTTCCATGACTCTGGCCATGCCATCAGGACTGTGTTGTGCTTCATCCCTCCTAGACCAGCTGACTGAATCAAATAGGATATTCCATCTCTGAAATTAGGAGACACCACAATCTGGCAAAATCCTTTAGTCTTTTCTACTCCCATTAAGGACTTAACATTCTGCAGAAGGAAGATTATATGCAGGGAAATCCAGTTAACACTGGTAATAAACACCATCAGGAATAACAGCACTAAGTAAGAGCAAAACTTTAGCTACAACATATAACATACATAAAGAAACCGCTAATTCCAGAAGAGCGAACATAATTCTATGACAATGAAAACCCGAACCACCCACCTTCCCTGAAGATACCACAGTTTTTTAATTTCTTTAGTTATTAGGCCTTTATTTCCAAGGAATAATGAATAAGGTATGAGTAAAACCACATTGGCAAAAATAAACAAACATTGCTCCAGATAAATTAAAACCTGCTGACTGAAAAAGCTCCACGTTTGTAATGACAAGTCCTTTTGTTTGGAATTGGAAGGATTTTGAAAAAACTGATGCCAAGGACTTTAGAAAAGGTCACCAAAGCTCCTTAAAAAAACCTTATGACATTAAGAGGCTATTTCCTTATTTACTGGCTCCCAACATGAGAAAAAAGATGTGCAGGAGACAACTAGAATCACTGGCTAAAGAATTGCAAGATAAACTGACCAAATTAAATTCCCACACCCCTTTAATTTCAACATGGCTCCTCTTCATTTAAACACGCACAAGCATACAGACACATAACCAAGTTAAAAGTAGCATTCAAAACGGTATCAGATGCCAAGGGGAACATCAGCTTTGGCATTTACTAAGTTTTGATGGCATGACTTTAAAAATTCCATCATTATCAATGACCTGTGTGTGAGACCACACAACAAAGAACCAGCATAACAGAAGTCAGAAGCATTAAAATTCCTATCGAAAACCATCAGGAAGAGCTTTGATCACAGAATGCCTGACATGGGATCAGCGTGGTTTCACATAAGAAATGCCATTTAGTAGAGAAAAGAAGCCTTCAGACAATTTGGTAGAAAAGCTAGGAAGTCTGTCCAACCAGTATCTCTGAGGGCGTATCACTTTAAATAGATGATCTTTTTTCTTTTTGAAAGACAGGAGAAACCTTGCTTTCCTAGACATCCAGAAACATTATCTAGCTGAAATTTTCCAGAACCAGTTTTGGAATGCCTCAATATTTTACAACGCATCTTTATTTTCATTTTAAAAGCACTAGTTTCCTCCATCTTAACACCAGGTCTGTCTTTGTGAAGAACCCAGGCATTAGGCCTCCTTTAGATTCCTTCCTGTTCCATCTTTCAAAAACCTGTTCCAAATCCTCATGAGTTCCTATTTAAGAGGTTTACTTTTTTTTTTATTTCAGAGGCCTTATGGTATTCTTGGTCTTGTTTTTTACTTGCATGTGTTGATAATAGCTTAAAAACAATTATTTTCACAGCATGCCATTGCTACACTTCCCATTACAATGTCAGGCGAATCGCTCTTGCTTGCTAAGTCCATTTCAACATCTCAAGTGTTCATCCACTTTAGAGATACCAAGTCTGAATAAATTACGCATTTTTACACAGCTTTGAAAATCACTGGGATCAAAAGAGTAGACATTTCAACTGATAACTCTTTTCAAGAAACTGAAGATATTATCCATTTTTGAAAGATAAAATGGCAAGCAAAATCTACTCTTGGAGTACATTTTCTATCAGTTTTCTAAAGATGGTAGACTTTTCTATAGTATTCAATAAGCAACATGAAACATAGTATTTTTAAAAAATGTTTCCCCAGACTGAAAACATCAACAGCAGTAGGAGACTGTGTGCAGGTAAGTATATATAATTACCTATACCATTTACCACAATACTGAATTTAAAAAGAAGTACAAAAAGTATTTAAGACCAAACAAAAATGAAACTTGCTCTGCACTGAATACCCAAGCAGTATGAACAATGGATCTTCAGAATAAACTTGCCTTTCTCCTTTGGGGACAATTTAAAATTAAGTTCGGTTATTTTCAAGAGTTTCCCACAAAAACACCTATGTGTTTCCCATTGGGTAGCACAGTCAAATACTGACAAATTATTTGGAAAAGAAGAGCTCAAATTAAATTTGCTTGTAAGCTCAGTTAGGTGTCCTCTTAGATCACATGACAACTTACTATTTTTTCCTACCTTACCTTCTCTGGAGATACAGAATAAATAGGAAAGGAGGAGGGAAAAAAAAAAAAAAAGAGAGAGATAGAGAAAGAAACTAAAGGATCTCATGAAGGATTACTGGTTACAGTTAAGCAACAGAGTAGTATTCTGGCAAAGCCTGCTCCTACTCCTAACTGCTATGTATTTCTAGGACAATGTAGAAAATAATATCATGTACATATCTAGAGATTGAAATTATGCTAAACACATATTAATTTTTTTGTTAAATAAATCTGTTTTCCTTATAAGGTAATTAGTTAAAAATCTATCACTTGGCTTGTTTAAGAATTTAATCCATGAGTCCAGAGCTCTCAATAGTAAATATAATAAAAAACTAAGTAGTGTAAGCATTTTCTCATCCTACTGGGGAATTTTATAAAACATTTTGCTCTACACACCAAGCTCATATAATTTCATATCATTGATTGTGCTGTTAATAAAAGTTTTATTCAATACTTTACAACAGTCTGTTCTAATTCAAGATATGACTTAACCAGATTAAATACTAGAAGTTAAAGTGTTTGTAAGCTGTCTTTTACATACCTCTTCAGCTTTTTGAGTTTCTGTACATTTATCCAAGTAGATTCCCTGCAGCACAGATCCCACAATTGTCAGTCCTTTACCAGCCTTCAACTGAGATGTGAAAGAAAGTAATCTAGGATGTTTCACCAACTGCTGACTATCCAAGTTTAACAAGACCAGAAGTTGAGGTCTGAGAAAAAAAAAAAAAAAAAAATTAAACACAGATACCGTAAAGAAAGAAAGAATTGGAAAATTAAATATATCCATTAATAAACAATTGTTCTGGGCTTCCACTACTTTTGGTAGCAGGGAAGGAGTCCCCTCCCCCAAGGATGGCTCCTGTAAGTAGCTGGAATAGATCTCCCTGATCCAAGATTCCTGGCTCAGCCTCAGGCCATCAAGTGAATAAAAAGATTTTCACCTCTGCGTTTAAAATATTCAAGAAGGGGGGATACAGGGTAGTTAACAGCAGGGCAGAGGAGAAGGGGGAGGTGAGAGAAAGCAACAGCTGGAGACAGAGAACTGCACCAGAGGAGAGCAATGGTGGAGCAGAGAAACCAAGGCTGGTGAGGAAGGAGAGGGAGAAGGTGAAAAGAGTTTTCTCTACATCCCGTGGTGAGATGGCAGCCTGGCCCCAGCACTTATGGAGGAGCACGGCGGAGCAGATCCTGAAGGACCACGACGGAGCAAGTGCTGTGTCCCTGCAGCCTGGGGAGGATCACAGAGCAGATGTTGTGGACCTGCAGCTGTAGAGGGGACTGATCCCCAAGCAGTCCGTGGCTCTGTGGGCCACCCACACTGGAGCAGTTTGCTCCTGAGGGATTGTGCCTTGCGAGAGGGACTGGCATTAGAGGGGTTTGTGAAGGACTTCCTCCCACGGGAGGGACTCCATGTTGGAGCAGGGGAAGACTGTGAGGAACCCTTCTCTCTGAAGAGGAAGAAGCAGCAGAGAACAACCTGGGACGTCTGGACTTTAAACCCCACTCCCTGTCCCCCTGTGCTACTGAGGGGGGAGGAGGTGGAAATACCGAGAACAACGTAACTTGTGCTCGGGAAGAAGGGAGAGGTGGGGGGAAAGTATTTAAGCTCTGTTTTGTGTTTTCTCTTTGCCCTGTTTTGATTTGATTAATGACAAATTAAATTGATTTATCCCCAAATTGAGTCTGTTTAGCACGTGATTGGTGAGTGAAAACCTCATGGCCCTTGTCTGGACCCACTATGTCCTGGGTAGATTTCCTCCATGCCACCCTGAAATGAGGGAACGAAGAGTGCACAGCCACGTGGTCCTTTGTCATCAGCCAGGCTCAAACCATGACAATTAATAAAATACAGATTAAGTGCTTAATTCAATGGAAAATATGCTCTACATAAGCCAGCACACCATCATTCCAAAATGCTACCTTAAGGAACAGTTTTACCGAGAAAATGATCAGAGAAATGTCAGATATTTAACAGGAATGCTCTTAGTAAATGCTACATAATATTGGTGGTTCTAGGATGCCAAGGTCAGACACTGATAAAGGCAGTTACTTACATGTCCCATAGTAATTGTTTATGTGCCTCAGCCCCATGAAAATGGTAAAAATAACACCATGATGTTAAAGGGCACCAGAACACTGAACATGCATACACCTGAAGATACTATCACAGAGCAGTAACTGTAACTGAAATATTATCTTTAAAGACAATTTATTTTTTTGCAAGTTCAACTTGATCAGAGTTCTTCTGATCTGCATTACATTCATCAGAAGCGTCATTGTGCAAACACTATTTTATTTTTAAATGCTAAGTAATTTTTTGTGTTACCTTTGAGAAAATTGACAGTTTAATAAATAAAAACAATATATTGCAAAAACAGTGGAGATCTAAACCTTTTACATACAAATGGACAGAGAATTTGTTTTAATGATGTCTAAGCAACTTCAAAAGTGTTACTATTAAATGAAGCTATATAAAAAACAATTCCCACATGATCTCAAAAACATGATGTCAAACAAATAATGGATCCTCCATATATTTATATACTGTATTTGAGAAGGAATACAAAAGCAAACCTTTGAATCTGAAAAAAACCTATAAATAATCAAATACTGAGGTTCAAATTAGTTTGCTCACAGTCCCACCAAAGTTGATTCTGTGTTGACCATAGGTCACATTAAACTACAGTAAAACCTAATTTTAACGGTAAATTTCACTTCTGTAATTAGCTTTACCAGGAGTATTCCAAAAAGACATACATATTTCAAGAACGACATTATCTTGGGAAAGTTTAGGACTTACCTCCAGTTCTTGGTGTGAGGAGGTACATCTTCAACACGAAGCAAAGCATATCGAGCTGCATTCAGAGACAGGCCTCGGATTCCGTCACCCCATTCTTTTTCAGCTCTTCAGGGTGCAGAAAAGTATCAATTAGCAGGTTCTTGTTTATTTATACAAATTTGGTACACTTTCTCATGAGTGACAATGCACACAAAAAATCTAACACGTTTATATGAATGCATGAAAAAACATAATTTTGCATATTTAAATCAACAATGACAACTAACCATGATGAAGTAGTCTCAGCTCCCTTTAGGGGACCTGTTTATTAAGTAATTATTAATATTTACTACAGTCTATTTAATTCATACTTCAAAAAATCCAAAAGCTTTATAAAGTCATGAGTGCACTAGAATGATTAAGTGAGGGATACTTAAAAGGAATTGCTTTAAAGAACCAGAATGAATTAAGTGAAACTTGACTTTGTATAGATTAGTGTGCTACATCTTCCTGTCAACAGCACCACTACAACTTTGACTTTCTTGACTACAGCTTCACTCCTAGATGGGGCTAAAGCTTATCCACCCTCTTGAAAAACATTCTTCTTGCATTTTCCACTTTTCTTTCTCCCAGTACAAAGTTATACTGTAGCCCAACAAATAAGAAAGAACTGTTAGGGTAACACGTTCTTTTCCTTTGTGAGGATTCTACTACTGCAAGGGGTCCATCTCCCTTGACTCTGCCTTCCTCTTACTACCACTCATGAATTCACAATTAACTTTGTCGTCTCGAGCCTTCTTTTAAAATTCAGATGAAATAAGCCAAAGTTAATTAAAAATCTATTAAAGAATATTATGGCAGTGAAAAGATACCCTGACAGACAGCACAGTCATGAAAGTTTCTTTTACTTAGTTATCCAGAAACTAAAATTAAAAATGAGGTTTTGTCAGACAAATTTCCAGGTGAGTTTCTCCCCACTGACAAATTAGCCCTTGTGTTTATAAAGGCAACAACAAAAGGTTGCAAAAAATTCTCTTTCTACTGAGTAAATGTACTAGCTATGTGCCAACATTTGTAAAGTCTGTATACAAATTTGGGTGTACATACAATTTTACGAACATGCTCATTTATGTACTAACACAAGCAGAACTGTTTATCATCTATTTTCTGGCTAAAATAGGCAGACTGATTTTCTTATTATAATTAGCACATAAAATAGAGCTCTTACAATCTCGTCTGCATCTAATCTGGAAATGGAAACATTAAAACACAGAGAATCCACAAGCTGGAGCAGTTGATACCTAGCTGATCAATTTAAAACCTCTGCTTTTGATGCATCAAAACAACTTCCATTTCCCACTCCAATGAATTACTATTTTTCTTGACTAGATTATTTTAGGACTGTGCTTTCCTTAAAGAGGGAAACCACACACATTACTGATCATGATCACCTCTAGTGTTTGGATATATTATTTATCTGGGGGTTTTTTTTGGTGTTGGCATTTGTGTCCCTTGTCACAGGCATACAATGCAAAATAGATTATTTAAGATTATCTATGTCTTCAGAAACTAGACAATTTTTAGCAGATACTCCGAACTGTTCAATAGGATTCCCTCTAAAAAGTGCTGAAGTCGACACAAATTAGTTTCAGGGCTTTTGCTAAAGATAATTAGGTAACAGTTATACAATAGTTGCTGATTGATAATAAAAGATGATGTTGCCAGAGTACCAAAACTTTATACAATAATTTCTGACAAAATGAAAATTTCTCAGCCTTTGTAGTTCTTATCTTGGTTAGTTCAGACTCTTGAGAAGTTTGGAACAGAGCTTCCAGAGAAGTTACAAGCTGAAAACTTCCAACCCTGAACAAAGATGGAATCTTACTTCTTTTCAAGGAATACTCTTGGTACTTCAGTTGTACCTATTTTATACAAAAATGCTTTCTGCTGAATGTAAATGATACTTAATACAGAATAAATAAGATATTTGGTCTTACCCTCTATATTCTATGTATTTGTATATACATCCTGCGATCAGCATGGCGATCAAAGCGTAGTACCAAGAGCAAATGAACATCAAGGCAAGACATAAACTCATCCCCAGGAATGAGAGAGTCCTAAAAGACACCATTTTTTCCACTTTTTTAAAGAGGCATGTAAATGTTATACAAAGTCAATTTCTTATTCAAGTTAACTTCCAAAAGAGCCTTTATTCTTCAAAGGCCACTTCATAGCTACTATAGAAATAAAAATACATTATCCCAGCTTTCAGGGCAACTCGGCTGGTGAAGGGACTCGAGCACAGGCCCTATGAAGAGAGGCTGAGGGAGCTGGGGCTGTTCAGCCTGAAGAAGAGGAGGCTCAGGGGAGACCTCATCGCTCTCTACAACTACCTGAAAGGAGTTTGTAGCAAGGTGGGAGTTGGTCTCTTTTCCCAGACAACTTTCAACAAGACAAGAGGACACAGTCTTAAGTTGTGCCAGGGGAGATTTAGGTTAGATATTAGAAAGAATTTCTTCACGGAGAGGGTGATCAGGCAATGGAATGGACTGCCCGGTGAGGTGGTAGATTCTCCGTCCCTGGAGACATTTAAAAAGAGACTGGATGTGGCACTCAGTGCCATGGTCTAGCAACCGCACCGGTGGGTCAAGGGTTGGACTTGATGATCTCTGAGGTCCCTTCCAACCCGGCTAATTCTATGATTCTATGATTTATTTTAAAAAGTTACATTCTGAACCTTTGTGTAACATAAACAATGCAATTGCACTAAATATAGCAATACATTTACTACATCTGTCAGTTCTGAAATTCCTATCAACGCCTCCAAGTAAGGTCAGTTTCAAAACACATTGCTATCACTTAAATGTTGATATAAAAATAAGCTAGAAAAGTTCCTCAAAAAACACTAGGCAGCATTATGATAAAACCCTGACTTTATTTTCACGTGATTTCCACATTAGAGTGAGTTTTCACTTATTGACAAAGAGTGTCAGCTGACCCAACTTTTGCTTAGTACTTTTAGTTTGCTTCTTTAGTACCACACAACTGTCGAGTCCAAACTCAGCCATTTTTAAACCAAAGAAATGATCTTTACCTGTTCCAAGCATAGTCTCTCTGCAAAGGACAGCAGCTGCTCTTTCATGCTTCACCTTGTCAATCTAAGACTACTTTCACTCAATCAAGTCCCATCCAAATTCTGGCCAAGCATTTCAACACCTGCTCTGGCTAGAAGTGATTACATAGTCACACAGTGATTCAGTTGCCTCACTGAACTCTGGGGAAAAATATGAAAATGCCCTGCAGCCAAATGGTTCTGTTTCTGCTGCTGACATGTCACAACCCCTTTCCTTTTCTTCCTCATCACGCACCTCTTGCTGCCATCCATCTTATCCACCCAATTTAGCTACAAAGCTACTGTGTACCTTCTACTATACTTCTTCTAGGATCAGTTAATTAAGGGGAGATGGAAAAAAAAAATAAAATTAAAGCAACCACTTTTCTTTCTTGATGTAAATACAGGTAGGCGTTTGCAGAAATGGACTTGGTGGCTTAGGTGCCAAACCAGTAAGTGCCTACTGAACATATTAAAAAAGATTTACAGAGCTAAAACCGTGACATTTCATGCTCAGTCAGTCCTTTTAAAGAAAAATAAGCAACTCTTGCATCCTGTAATCAGGCCAGCTCATCTTCTGAAGGCCTGAGTTTTGAAGGCACATCAATACTAAAATTTCTAATAGGATTTCTCCTAATTAAATAAATGTTAATTAAAAAAATTATACATTTTTGAAGATTAACATTTAGTAAAAAAGTTTTCCAATCTCCGTTTGAAACGTCTGAACTCTGAGATCATAGAAAAGAACAAGATAAACCCCACACACGACTTTCTGTAAAACTGAACTTTACTTCGTCAAGTAACCCCTTGCCTGCTTCAGTTATGAAATACAATGTCAGAAGCATGACATTTTTAAAACAGTTATCATATCATTAAAGAGCCAATTAATGTATACTGAGATATTTTTTTTTCTATGTAAGTTTTGGTAAGTTTTGGTTTTGTATATCTATCAACTTCCCTGAACATTTCTACCAGTTCTACTTATCCATGTATTAAAGACAGACTGTTCTTTTTTTTCATCTTTATTCTCACATACTCAGATCTCTTGGCTTATGAGCAATATTAAATGTCATCCTTCCGAAACCCTTAACATTAGCTGTATTTTCATAATCACAGGTATTACGAGCCCTACTGCAAACACATGAAAAAAAAAAAAGATGCTGCCATACTTTAGTGCACACAATTATTCATTTCATGCAAACAAAATTCATTTAAGTGAGAAAGTAAATTTTGTTTTATTATTGCAAGAAAATCAACAATTTAGGATTACATAATTGGATTTGACTCTTCTAAATAAAGGAATATTCCCTACCAATGGTAATACTTGAAACGAGGTCTCCAGTTGGGAGTCCGTAAAAGGGTCTGAACTGCACAAGCCAGATTTACAAACATATAACACATAAGGAAAAACCTGTTAAGAAAAAAAGAAGAGCATTTTCCAAAAGAAATTAACTAGATAGATTTGCATTAAAAAGCTAAATATAATCCATAAAAGAATAGAAACTTGTACACTACGTTCACAGTGGCCAACAGAACACATGACAAAGATTAAACTAATACTTGTACCTCAAAACATGGTATTAGCCTAATAGTGAGCCTCAATCTAAGATTTTACAGAAAATGTAGAAAATAACGTACTGGTTTTGGCTGGGACAGAGTAATTTTCTTCACAGTAGCTCACATGGTTCTACTTTCTGGGTTTGTAACCATAACAGTATTGTTAAAACAGTCATGTTTTAAGTGTTGCTGAGCAGTTACAGAGTATCAAGGCCACCTCAGTTTTTAGTGGTTACCTACTCCTAAATAAGCGTTGGGGAGGGGACACAACTGTAACATTTGGCCACAGCAGACCCAAGGATTATTCATCACTGTGTGACATCATGCTCAGCAGTAACAGCTCAGTGAAAGAGGAAGAAAGGAGAACATTTGGACTCAATGGTATTTTTTTTCCCCCAGCCATTGCACATAGCTTTCCTGGAAATGGCTAAACATCCACCAGTTTGACAGTGAGTTAATTCCTTAATTTGCTCTGTTTGTGCATGGAGCTTATGCCTTACCCACTGAACTGCCTCTATCACACCCCACAACTTTCCTCGCTTTTACCTCCCAATTCCAAGATGTGTGGAGCTAAGCTGCCAACAGGGTCAACATACAACACCTGGGATAAACTTCGAAGACAAAGTCAGTAAAATAAAGTTCACTTCATACTCTAAAACATTAAATTGTTTGGGCTACCTCCCTTAGATACACTTGAGCTAAAATAGCAGGGAATCTTTATTCTAAAACACACACTTTTAAAAGCTGAAAATATTTTTACCAGCATTCAATAACTCCATTACAGAAAAAACTTTTTTGTGCCTAGAAATTAATTCCAGTCAAAGCATTGTGTTTCATATTTTCTCTAGATAAAACAGGAATATAACTTGTTAGAAGACAAAGCCCAACATGAATTATTTCAAAAAGAAAAATAATTACCTAGTTAGAGGTAATCTGCTACTTAAGAAGATAAAACACTATGTTTATACTTACATTGAAAGAATTGGTGCTACACTGTCCAACGAGGCTATTAAAATTCCTATTTCACAAATACCAGCAGTGAGTAGCAGAGCCCAGGTTGGTTCTCCATTTGCTTTTCCATGACCAAATACCTAAATGAGTTCAAGTAAACAGTAGGAACAGAACAACTGTTCATTATACAGTTATAAAATACGGTGCAGATCATTAACTAACTCTAACAGGAACAAAAAAATAGTCATTAATTACAAAGGAAAATAAAGCCATCTATGCTACTAAAAGCCACAATCTAAATTGCAAAAAACCCATACATTTCCAATACGAAAAACGCTTACTAAAATAAGGAATGACTATGTAACGTTAAAGTACTAATGCAGTTGCTGTAAAAATAATCTTAATTTCAAAATCCTTGTGCATCAAAGACTTACACTTAGCCTATAAAAAGCTAATATAGTTGAGGGCAGTACTTTTTTAAAAATACAAAGTAGGCATCAGGTCAGTACTCATGAGCACAAATATTTATCTTTAAAAAGGCCTTAGATAAGCCTATGCTCCTACACAGAGCCCCGTGAAACATAATGTTGCATGTGGCAACTTCCTTTGTGAAGAATTCTGTCTAGCTTTATTCCATTACCATTTTCTTTCCAAATATCTAGGCTCTGCACCTCACTCATTCTCCATCGTCTTCTTCCCTTAGCTTCCCATCATCCATCAATTTTACTTGCCTTACAATAAAATGTCTTTTTCTGCTCACATTTCAAGACTTTGGTTTTATTCTTAACAATGTCATATTCTTGTTTCTGTTTTCAACTCCTGGTAACTGTCCAGGAGTGACTTCTGTGACTGTCCATGCAGCTGCTATATCACTCCAAACCTTTAAGCACTTTCCAAGTCTCAAATCCTTCTTCAAACATCGTGCTTCTCCTGGATTCCCTTTCCTTTCCTTCACTTCCCAAATCACATAAATTTTTCCTTTTCATCCTCCACTCTTTTCAAATCTTATCTGGAGAAGACAGAACCATACTGCCACCCTCTCACCAAGTACCAAATTTTTACTTCAGACAAAAGTGAATTTTTTCATTAGTGTCTCTCAATATGACCCAGCCTTTGCAAATAATTGCATTACAATCCTCTCCCACTCACAAATCAAACTCCATCATGATTGTGTCCCTCCAGCTCAGCACACTTAGTGTATTTACTTACAGGTAAAGCTCTTGCAAGACAGGAAATATGCCACTACTCTCAACTGTGAAATAAAGCAGCAGCATGTTTGATACTCTTGCACAGCCTCACCATCTCCATCTCTGATAGAAAAGACACTCCCAAATTAAGGAAATGGTGACACAGCTTTCTCAATGAACAAGCTGCCAATACTATCTCAAGCCAGCAGAAGCAGAGACACAGCAGTCTTTTTGGGTTTGTTTGGGTTTTTTTGGGGTTTTCTGTCATTATATATGCGATATTTTAAGTACTGCAAAGAAAAAAATCTCACTTGGATAAACGGCACAATGCCATCTCTGGCAATGGCCTGCAGCAGACGGGGTGCACCAGTAAGGCTCTGGAGACCAGCACCACATGTTGAGAAGAAGGAACCAATCACAATGACCCATGGAGAAGGCCAGGCCAGTGTGCCAACCACTAGATTTCCATTAACTGCTTCTCCAAACCTTAGGGAAGGGGAACAAAAAGAAGAAGGAAAAAAACAAACCAGTAAGCATTACAGTAACTTTTACTGTAGCTTCAGTATTAGCATTTCCATCTTTTTGGTCAACAGCACTTTTCAAAAATAAACCCCATGTAACAGCATGTGCTATATGATTCTCCAACCAAATAATTTCTCTTCATGCTGCTGTATTAAAGAAAATACATTATAATAGACACATTATACTTGCTGCCTCTAAGCAGACATGCAGCAATTATCAGGCATCTCAGCAAATTTCACAGAATTAACATCAATAGGGAAGGTATCTACATATGCATCCTTTAGATCCTTGTGACTGCTAGGAATGAGATTACAGAAGTCTGTTCTTTGAGCAGTTAATACCCTGGTGCATAAGAAAGAGACTGACATAACAAAGTACCACCCTTCTATTTTAATAGTGTGGCACTCACATATGGACAAATAAATGGACAAACTACTAGACACAGCCATCTCAAGTTATCCACATGCCTTCTGGCTGTTGTAGCACCTGATGCAATTTTAAAATTACTATGGTAAACAAGCAGGTGGAAGTTAGCTAGAAGTACCTTCAGTACTGGTTTATTTTGTTATTGTTGTTGGGTTGTTTTGGGGGGGTTGTTTGTTTGGAGTTTTTAGGGTTTTTTGTAAGATAATTAATTTTATGTTCATTTACAGACATCTTGGGTAAACTTTGAAAAGGTTCTTTCCCTCCTGCCTACACCTCCCTCCCAACCTAATGTTTTTGTTGTAAAAGCAAGTAAACTTCTTGTAGTTCATCTTAATCTTACAATTTATTTTGTCTGCTGACTAACAAAACTATCTATACTATGAGCGCATAATAACTATTTTTCTATGCTTTCAGGTTTTTCAAAACAAATGCCAGAGAGAAGAAAAGGCTACAGACTAAGAAAGCTCAAGTTCTCTCTTTTCAAACCTGCTCTTAAAGAGAGCAAAGAAACACAGTAATCAGGTTAATATAGTAAGCCAGCAATCAAATTCTCGCACACACCCAAGCTTTAATGCATGGCTATCTGCTATTTTCCACAGATGAAAAAGGAGGTAACCACACCCTTTAAAATTATAGGGGGAAAAAAAGATACTACGTTTCTATGACAACATTTAAATAGCTGTACATTCATTCTTAGTTCAAGTTCTAATGCCCATGTTTTAAGGAAAAATAGGAACTACTTGAAAAGATTAAAGTCAAACACTGCAAGATGTAAATCCTATGTTTTTTCCATGGTAGATATAACAATCCATAATAAAAAGAACGCAAAAATAGTCTTAAATGAGACCAAAATCCATACATTTTAGTGTTATGCTGGATTTCAGCCAAACATGAACTGGCAGCAGTATAAATGAAAGAATATGAATTCAATGATCTTGCTATAATGCATCCTGCTGTAGTGACTGATCACCTGCACTCAGCTTGCAAAATTCCCTCTCCCACTTAATTTTAAATATGCTATAATCAAAAATGTGAGTTTACAGATATGGGCGCTGCATTAATTTATAGTTCAGAATTCATTTACATTTTACATTCTTAAGCATTGGATTGATTTGGTTTGTATATTTACTTTCTAGAAAAAGAAATCAGATTTTCATTCATGCAGCAATACTATTTTTAAGTAAAAATGATCTCCTGCTGCTTCTTTTACTAGCTTTGATTAGAATCCAGTTTCTAATTTATGGTTGTCCTTGTAGGCCAAAAGACTGTTTTGAAATAAGTCATCTCAGCATCATCTCCATCACTTTCCAAACAACACTCCAATGCTATTGCTTCATCATTAAAAGCAAACTTGGGCCACTCTAGAAAAGATATTCAGACACCAGCAAGGGATCAAATACAAAAGCTGCCAATAAATTCATTTTAGTCAACTCGGCAACTCTTAATGGAGAAACCTAACAAAATTTAGAGATTCTGTTCATGCTTATCTTTAT
The DNA here is from genome assembly GCF_036169615.1 of Heliangelus exortis. NCBI lineage: Eukaryota > Metazoa > Chordata > Aves > Apodiformes > Trochilidae > Heliangelus > Heliangelus exortis. The sequence goes on along the minus strand of NC_092423.1, from coordinate 56,845,714 downwards.
TAAATTTATTTCTTTTGTGCTTCATATTGTGCCTCAAATATTCTCAGGTGAGAAGGGTGAAAACTGACATGACTCCTTTTTTATGAATGATATTTTGAAACAAAAAATAGCTATACATTCAGTTGAAATTATAGACCTGATGATGCATAGCAGTCTTTACCATGAACTCTCCTTGTTACGTAACTGTCTGTCCTTCTTCCTCAAGAGTATTACTTCACCCAAAGTAATATCAGTTCCCTTAACCCTCTAACTGCTCAAAAAATACTATTAAATTCTTTCTCAAGAACATTCTATTACTAGGGACAGATCCACTTCAAACATTTACCTTCGATTCTGCATCTACTTATTGAGGGGATACAGCCTGAGAGTCTGACTGGTTGATCTGCAGTCACCTCAGTTTAACTCAGACAGACTTTCCTTCCAGTTTCAACTAAAGCAAAATGTCACATAGATACTTCCTAGAAGAGCCATTCATAAGTGCTCTTAACATAATCTATCATCATCATCATCATCATCGTCATCATCATCATAGATACTCACTTTAAAATTAGAAGCTTAATACAACTTACTTGTCTCTTAATATTACACCTTCTATACAGGCACCAAACATCACTATACAGGAGAGATCTATTAATGAGACTGAAGGAAGATTACACGATAAACAATTTTATAGACAGAGAGAGTAAACATGATTAAATGAACGTATCCATGATAATGAAGGTGTGGGGGAATGTTGCTAAAAAAACTCTAACCCATTTAACTGAAACCAGCAATTGTATCTGTGATGGTTTAGCAGTTCGGGCGGGCCATAAACCTAATGATAAAATTCCTCTCTATCCCTCCCCAAAAAAGGGAAGACAAAAAGGGAATAAAGACTGGACACCTTAAGTTGGAAACTTAAAAAATTGAATACAGATTTTACTAACACAAGGGAAAGAAAATAACAAAGTGTAAGGCAACAAAGAAAACAAATATATACAAATATATATTTATACAACCCAATAGCTTGTGGCAAGCTTGTGGAAAGCTGAGAGGAAAAAGAGGGAGGAGCTGCTGGCTTTCTGATATTTTACAGAGTATGGAAGGAAATGGGAGGGAATAGATCCCTCCCTCTCAGAGTCTGAAAAGACTTCCCTTCTTCAGTTCCTCCTGTTCAAACAGTGACAGTATCTTAGAATTTAAAGCACTAGTAGAATATAGAATATATGTTTATACATAAATACTTTGAGATACTGTAGTATTTATTAAAATATTTGTATTTTAGACAAATATAAAATACTTATTTTCAGGTAAAATTTCATTCATCTTATACTCAGGCAAACCTAGTATCTTTTCAATGAAATAACTATACTGTTACACCTACAGAATGGGCATTAGAAAAGAAAAATCACAGGATAAAGGATACAAATAAAAGACGTAGTTGCAATAGCCAAAATTGTTCCAGTAGGAATTGATTTCTGAGCATCTTTAAGATCTCCAGATCTGTTTGAACCTGCCATAATACCTTAAAAAGAAATCAAATTTACGTCATAAAAACATGTCCATGTAACTAACTGCTAGAACACAAACATTTAACATTAAGCCTGATTTAACACATTTTTGCCAATGGAGCAGGCTACAGAAATGTATTCTAAACCTGCACAAATTCTCAATGTATTCCTCCCATGTTATTCAGAAATTCATGTGTTAGTACCCGTTGTTGACTGAACACAGACCAGAAAGCTCAGAAAAGAGATAGATTTAAAAAATTACTTTTCAAATATAATTTCAGAATTGTTTGTAAAATGGGAAAATATACAGGAGTAGCAAAATGGTGGGAATGGATGTTATAAATTAAGGGGATTTAGCAATTTTAGCTAGTGTGACCAAATGCACTCTCTTTTAAATGGACCATACATACTAATATATGCACAAAAGTCAATATACTAAATAATAAAAAGCTTGAAACAAAAAGGAGCACACAGGAAATACAAGAATTGTTAGGAATCACATGTACATATCCCTGTTTGAATCTAACAAAAGAGTATTTTCTAGCACATAGTGAGACAGAAGAAAAAATCATACAGTAACTGACTAATCTTGCCATGTTTCCTAGAACTGCCTTGACCACTGTTGGAGGCAAAAATGTAGAAGCTAATGTCAAGACATTCCAGTGGAAAAGACTGTAAAAATCCATGCAATGAAACTCTAACCACAGGCTCAGATACAATGAGATGTTAATAAAAGAGCCTGAAGCAGAGAAATGGAAGCAGTGGGGCAGAATATGTCTGCCTGGTATTCAACTAGCAAACACTGCTGCAACTTCCTAGCTGAGTTCTATTTTACTAGTTGATACTCCAATTGCTTAAGCTGAGACTTCTGAAGAAACCCCCTCTAGTATTTCAGTCAAAAAGACATACAAAAAGACATACATCTAATCTCACATTTAAGGTTGTCAAAAAGTCTCTACTCGTTACAGCTGCAAAAAACTATTGGACACTTAAACACATCACAGGCAGTACATGGCTTGAATACCTGAAGCAATAATCTTAACACTCAACTGTTCTCTAATGCATTTGAATATTAAAATATTATAAAAGTATGTATCTTATTCTGAATAAGCATTTAGTAAGACACAGAGCTTTTGTTTTCTTTCCAGATGTAGAGAAAAGCACTTAAACTGACTTATGTCTTATAATGCAGTGAAGTAACCAGTCATCACCTTTGTCTCTCTAGCACCACAGTTTTAGGTAAATAAAACATGGACACACAGACTAGCAATATCATGTGTCACCAATGAACATTCAAACACAAAAAAAATTACATTTTTTCAGATATAGTACACATCCTTAATTAGAAAAAATAGTTCTATCTACCTGTCACCGATGGGAAATAAATCCCTACCAGCATCGTGAAGTAGGTCATGATATCTGTAAAGACATAAGGGAATCCACCCGGTTTTGTCTCTTCTGGTCCAGGAAGTGATGGCTGATTTTTTTTCTCAACTATTGATCCTTTTTCTGAATAAGTACTCCACAGATTATCTACAAGCAGAAAAAAAAAACATGAGCCACTGTCATCTTCATCTCTGTTTCAAGACATTAAGTAGTGAGAATGCAATAATCTTAGAAATCAGATGTTTTTTCTTACCCAAAAATTATGAACTTTCCCTGCGTTTCCTTATAAAGCCAAGAATGCAGCAATAATATGTTCAATACCAATAGTAACTTGTAGACACTCCCATGTGCATGCCAGTAGAAATGCAGTACTGTATGGGACGCATCACGCAAGATTTTCTCTTCTATTACAGCAAGACTTAGTTACAGAATTAAATTCTAATCCAGAATGTCTACTTACATTCACAGACATATGGATGTATTATTAGGAAGTATTGTGATAAAATAAGGAAGCTGCTATAGTGCCTGATGGTTCAGACAATCATAGCATACAGTAATATCTTTTGTCTTTATCTGAGTAGCAGTTAAAAAAAGAAATGTTTCTTAGCATTAGCCTTCATTTACTTCCTTGAGACCTGTTGTACAGAATAACCCTGGAGTTCATAGTGAAGGTGTTCCACATGGTAAAAAAGTAGAGTAACCAGACTTCAGAAAATAGTTGACAAGCAAATAAAAATGAACATATGTGGCTCCCCAACAAACTAAGGATCCTTGTTTCATGGAAACTGATAGCTCTAAGAACCAGTAGCTTTAGAGAGCTTACAAGATGGTGTGAACATCCAACACTAATTCTTATTTTAAAATGAGAAGAATTGTCCAGTCACACGTGAAGAAACAACATAGTCTCCCTCCCTGACAAAGAGACAAAGGATTTTACATCACAGAAATAAGAAATTCCCATGGACTGTCAAGATGATGAAACCAAGGGTCAGTTTTTAGCTATCTAGTAGAATAGAGTACTGTATTCTAAGGCTTTGCAATAGCAAAGGTTACCTCAAGCACAACAGGAGAAAACTGTGGAACTCTTGTGAGTGGCCAAAGACAGGGTACTTGTATTCAGATTTGTAACAGAAATCTCAAAATTGGTAAGCATATATGGAAACATGCATGAAAAATGTAGGAGCTGAACTAAGATTAAAAGAAAAGAATAAATTGCTACAAAATGCTATGTGTGTTAGTTCATTCAAATGAGGAGGAATTAAAAACTTACATAAAGGTAAGACTGAAGCCATGTAACAAGAAGCTTAGGACAAGAAATAAGAGGACTGTAAATTTCAGGAATTTTAGCACTTATGTAAGGAGTGACATGAAACAAAACCAGATCTTCAAATCAGCATCTATGCCTTATGGAACATAAAAAGGCAGTCCAAAAATCAGTTTGTCATTGCCAATCAAAAGTACGAAATACTTAACAAGGATGCAAGAGTCTGTGTCCTTTATTCAGTATGTCACAGGTGTGACAAGGGCCTGAGCACTCGATTGAATACAACTATTTGTGGTAGCGTGCATGCCAGCGTGAGTGGGTAAAATCAGCCTAAGAGGTTTTGTAAAACAGAAATCATTTTCCCCTGTGATAAGACATCACACAGAGCCTTGTTACACTACTATCCCGTTAATTTTACCAAAAGTGATAATCCAAGTGCATTTAAAAGTTAGAGTGATGAAAAATCAACACTTTTCAGAAAAGCCTAGGTATTTGCAGTGAGGGAGGTTTCCATCCAAGGATCATTCAAGGGTTGCTGAAGCTCCTCTAGCAACATTTAGGGACAGATGAACAAGTTCTGGCACAATGTATCTAACCCAACATTTTACCACTAAGTAGCACGATGTTGATGAAAGCTATTTCCAAAATTACTTCATTATTGTTAGGGGCACATCCATTGGTATGTTTGGTCAGCTACTTGTAGAATGATTTATTACCATTAGGACAACAGTTGTGGAAGGTGTATAAGAAATGCATGCTTACTGTATACAAGTGCCCAGTAAATGGTATGAGGACTGTGCACATGCTTCCTGAGCATTCCCAGTCATAGCCCAAGAAAATTACATGTGCTAGTCTGCAGCTACAAAGTCTTCACACAAAGCAGAACACACGCCATCATAGGAGGAAAAACCTCCTTGATAAATCACAGGAAGGGACCTTAGATTTCATCTACTCCAACCTCCCTGCCATGGGCAGGGATGCCTCTCATCTCAACAAGGTAGCTCAAGGCCTCATCCAACCTGGCCTTGAACAATTCTAGGAAGGGGGCCAGGAGGCCATCCACAACTTCTTTGGGCAATCTGTTCCAGAGTCTCACCACCCTCATACTAAAGAACTTCTTCCTAATAACCAGTCTAAACTGATTCTCCTTCAGTTTAAATCCATTTCTCCTTGTCCTATCACCAGACTCTCTTATGAGATGTCTCTCTCCAGCCTTCCTGTATGTTCCCTTCAGATATTGGAAAGTAGCTATAAGGTCCCCCTGGAATCTTCTCCAGGCTGAACAATCCCAGCTCCTTCAGCCTTGCCTCATAGCAGAGGTGCTCCAGCCCCTGGGTCATCTTTTTGGCCCTCCTCTGGACTCATTCCAACAGATCTATGCCCTTCTTGTGGTGGAGACACCAGAACCAGATGCAGTAAAAAGACCTTTGCCAGTCAAGTTCACGCTTACACTAGGTATCAGAATGCATGCTCACATTCAACACACAGGACAAGACAATCTACTTTAAATTTAGTCTTAGCATTAAGTGACATGAGAATAGTAAAATTTTATACAGTAGTGCTAGTTAAAAGAAATGTTAATCACAGAACAGAACCAAAGCATATTTTTTCAAAAGTAGGAAAATCAGCCTGAATCTTCCAAGAATACTGAAAGATTGGAGGTGCTAACTGTGAGTTTACTTATCTAAGGTAACATGACAAACATAAGGCCACCTTTTTAAGAGAGATGAGGAAACTAAAGGCTCACAAGTAGCATCTCCACATGAACAGTAAATAGCAACAATAGCAGTGGATAGAAGCAGCAGGCATTATAGTAGAATAGGCACTATCTTTGAGTTTTGACAAAACTGACATATATTTACAGTCTTTTCTTGAGTTATAAAGAACTGGGGAAGTGTCAGCACAGCTTTTCTAAAAGAAGGTTCTCAGAAGTAGCCAAGTACCTCAACAGAAACATAGATGAAGACAATCTGCTAAGTTTAAATCCACCTGCATTTCCCATGGTTTAGAATTATTCCTCACCCAAAGAATCTGGAGTACCACAATGGGATGAGAGAAAAACTCACATGGATTAAAAAAAATTGTTCTAAGATAGACAACAACGGTTAATACTTAATGTAAATACAGTTTTACAGTGCAGGAAAGCCACCATTAAGCTCCCACAAGGACTGGTAGCAGGTTGTAACCAGTGCTTTGCAGTACACTCAAACAGCCAGGAAAAGGAGCTAGTAGCAAGATGAGATGGGTAGGTAGGTACTCAGTGATTCAAAGCTGTAGAAACAAAGACAACTGCAAAAAAATACAGAAAAACCACATCAGATTCAGTAACTGAACAAATGTAATTGATTAAAGTGCACAGGTAGGCATCAAGCAGCAAACACCAGAAGGTGCGTTCCTTGTGCTCAGGTTTCAACAATGGGTGTTGGAGATGTTAGCAGCAAGGAACAGTAGAACAGTGAAATGCACTTTTATAAAGCAGTGCTAGTTCAAAGAAATGGTAATCAGTGAGCATAACAAAAACATTTTTCAAGAAGAAGAAAAATTAGTACTTGGCCTGAAACCTCCAAAAGCAGAACAGGCAGTTTAAAGCTAACTCTGTAGCAAAAAAATTAGAAGACACAGCTGCTTTCTGAGCTAGGGCATGAAATATAAAAACATTCAGGAAAAGTTGTAGATATGTGTGTGGTAAAATATAAAATGTATAGAACAAACCCTAAGTCTTGTTTCTTGTAACAGAAGTTTCAATCAAAGAGAATTTCATTTTTAATTGAGGAAATTGAGTGATGTTTTTAAACACACAAATCTAGCTTCAGAGAAGCATATGCTTCATTTAGTATCTGTTTATATATTTGTATACTTTATGTGATTTTTAAACTGAATTACTATTGCAGGAGTGATTGTCTAGTAGAGTTGCATATTTATATAAATCCAACCTCATTTTAACAGGAAGGAGGGGAGAGGTATTAGAATACCCATTTTATTCTCAGAAACATTCTTTGTATACAGCTCAATACATTACATCTTCAAAATTAATTTTATGGCCCAGTATAGTTGGAATCCCAAGCTGCCACAATTGAACAGGAATGTGAACAGAAGAAAATCTCTACACTTTGTGGAACATCTCCCAGACTGGGAGCAAGGAAGACTGCTTTTCTGCAGACTCATTAGTAACTAACCAGTATGACATTGGGCAAGCCACAGGACTTTATTCCTCAATGCACCACTTGTATATTGGAAGTAAATTCTCACTCAGGAGAGTTTGAGAATGTATTAATTAACAGCTTCCTGAAATAAGTATATTTAGCATACAAAAGAGCTAAACACTTTTTTAAAAATTAGATGTAACGGGCACTTTTTTTTTTTTAAACAATTGCTTTTGAAAGATTGCCTAGAAAAATTCAATCATCTCCAAATTAAAGCATTTGATACTAAGCTTCTAAAACCAGATGGAAATGTATAGGAAGAAACAGGCTGTAGGACAGCAATCTTTCACACATGTCCAAAAATTTTTAAATTTCAATGCTTTCCAACTTACCAATTAGAACTCCACTCATTATTCCTGGGATCCCTTGAATTTCTGTTACATTATTGAGACTGAAGTAGTCATCACATGTAGCATTAAGCAAAGAACTATCACAGAATAGTTGCCACAAAGCTGTAGTCTTCGTTTCATTATTGCTTTCAGTAAATTTGGCACAAACATCAAAGCTGCGTTTTGACAATGTACGGTTTCCAAGGAGACAGATACTACAAACAAATAAAAACAGTGATCCTTCAATATAGGGTTGTGCATTAAACCTTTTTTTTGTCCATTAGACTTTTTAAAAAACCTGTTACTTACAGTACATACCTTATGTACTTAACTACATCTACTAAAACAGTTCTTAGACTGTATGTAAAACAATTATTGATAATCTTTAAAACACCAATCATGTTTCTGCTTTAAGGCACTAATAGCAATTCTGATTTCTGTATATTTCCAAGGAAAATACAATCAACTCAAGCAATATGGCCACAAAGTAACAGAGACCATGATTCATTCAGTCCCCCAAGAATTAAGTGAAATTAGGTAGTATTTAATATCGCAATGAGCCTGACCAAGAAAACAGAAAAGATAGATTAAGCAAGTATGTCCTTTTCAGACTGGGGTAAGGGTGTCTGAGGAGCAGCCCAACAGAGAGGGACCTGGCACACCTGGTTGAACATGAGCTGGCAATGTGCTCAGGTGGTCCAGAAGGCCAATGGCATCCTGGCTTTTATCAGGAATAGCGTGGCCAGGAGGACTGGGGATGCCTTCAGTTCTGGGCCCCTCACTTCAGGAAGGATATTGATGTGCTGGAGCAGGTCCAGAAGAGAGCAATTAGGCTGGTGAAAGGATGAGGGGAAAAGTCTTATAAAGAGAGGCTAAGGGAGCTGGGGTTGTTTAGTCTGAAGAGAACACTGTGTGTGGGGCACCTTATCACTCTCTACAATTCCCTGAAGGGAGGTTGCAGTCAGGTGGGGGTCAGGCTCTTCTCCCAGGCAACAAGTGACGGGACAAGAGGGCATGGCCTGAAGCTGCACCAGGGGAGGTTAAGGCTTGATATCACGAAGCACTTAGTCACAGAGAGTGTGATCAGGCATTGGAATGTACTGCCCAGGGAAGTGGTGGAGTCACCATCCCTGGAAGTGTTTAAGGGAAGGCTGGATGTGGCACTTAATGCCATGGTCTGGCTGATGTGGTGGTGTTAGGACTTGATGATCTCAGAGGTCTTTTCCAGCCTCAATAATTCTGTGATTCTGTGATACTTGCAAACAAGTATTCAAATCCAAAAGGTAGGAAATAACCCAGAAGGGCTAAACAGCAAAATTTAAACACATTGACAGAAGTACAAATTGAAGAATCACATAGCAGAAAGAAATTAAAACAGAAATTAAAGAAAATTAGAAAACTCAGAACAATTTGCAAAAGGCAAATTCCTAACAGCAAAGAACATTAAGGATCTAGGAATATCTCTTTGCTGAGCTACACAAAAAATGTTCAGAATCTAGCTTGCTTTAAAATGGAATTACATATGATATCTAGGAATAAGAAAGAAGAAACATCAAACAAAACATTTGTGTTAGGTAGATATGTCTAAGAACACTTAGTACACATCTAAAGCAGCTCAGTTAAGAAGCTGATTACAAACATACTGAGAAGAAGCTGAGTAAAAACATACCATTGGCATTAGAACAAGTATATTAAGCCAAGCAGAGTATTGACCTAGTGCGATATCCTGCTTCTGATCCCAATTAAATAGTAGATGCCTTAAGAAGAGTACAGGACACCAGCAAAGCTTTAGGGTACAGCATCACATGGAAGTTGAGCAGATTTAACAGAAAGCTGCATTTTTCTTTTTATTGATTTGGTGTCCCTACAAAAGCAGGAGGGTGGGTTGATTCCACCCATGGAAACTTCTTCCAGTTTGATTCAACTGGCAGATCATGAGTTAAACTATTTTACCATCTAGATAATGGCAAAACCTAACAAAGGTTAGTGGTGTCAACCAAACCAAACTAACCAGCTAAGGAGAAGTTGGTCATTGGTGACCAGCTAACCAGCAGATCAGCTTTACCATAACACAAAACCACAATTGAGTTTCTCACTTTAAGACAGACTGGCTTATGTGAATATTTATTGGAAAATAACTTCACCCTCAAAATAAACAAACAAACAATATAACACAGTAACAGCACAGATAAGGTTACCAGGAACTTGATAATATGTCTTACATACCCAGATAAACCCTGTTTTACCTGTGTAGGTGAATAGAAGATTCAAGTATTTTCCTACTGGAAGCTACAGTTCCTTAGAAATTCAAGTTTTCTTCAGAAAAATATCAATTTTGAACACACTTTTTAAAAAATATAAGACTAGATATTTTACAGTACAGCCCAGAAACACTGTTTTAACGCTCAATTTGTACTGCACTTCAAAATACTCTGGAATCCGTAACAATTATTCAGCAAAGGGTAAATTCAGTCTGGTCTAACACATGGCATTTAATAACAGAAGTTACCAAACTATTCTATTAATGATTTTTACTCCCCAAACAGAAAAAGATGCACACACACAAAAAAAATCCACTCACATACTGATAACTGGACCAAAGATATATTCTTAGTGAACTAAGGGAGGTACAAGCTAAAGATGTTGAGAAGCCATATGGCATGCGTGAAAATGATAGGATTTGATTTTAATACAAGGTGGTAGAAAGCCTTTACAAACAAGTTAATTTAATACTGCAGCATCTCCATTTTAAGTAGAAAGAAAAGGAAGCTTCAAAAATTTCCTCATTTAAAGACAGTTTGAAAGGATGTTTCTTTCGTAACTTATGGTTCATAGCTAAAATGTTTTCTCTAAGTTCTAATTTAATCTATAGATTACAAATTTACATGTTTAGATAAAGCAACTATATTTACTGCAAGTGAAAAACATCTTCCTGTTTTTTAAGCAGGGTTGGGAAGACGGCCAGTAATATTAAGTACCAAAGAACATATTCCATGTCTTATGAGCAATTAAAGATTCAGATAGTCAGCTCAGAATGAGCACATAATTGCCTAACACCCACAACACCTATAATTGAAGCCAATGTGTTTGTATTGTGAAGTTTATCCTAAAACATGAAATGGTTACAGTAGTTACTCCCTCTCTCTACATTTATTTTCCTAAATGACTCACACTAAAGATATTGCACTTACGGGAAGTCAGGCGGGTCAAAAGCAGTCTTAATAACTCCAGCATATATGGCAATGATGGAAAGAATCACACAGGCAAGGAAGACCAGTGCAAGTTTGTTGACATACTTTACTCCCACAAAAACGACTATGGCCATCAGAATGATGATACATGTTCCATAAACTCTCATATTGTTCAGCATAGCCTCTGTTTCCCCATCGGCCTCTTCTGCTTTAAATATAGCAGCACTTGGAGAAATGTAGGTCTGCAAGAGATACAGCAAACTATCATACAAGTAACAACATTTTATTAAGAAATCACTTAACTTAAAAATCTACACTGCTACAATATTAGTTTTATTCTTTCACAAACCAGATCCATCAGCTGATATGGGTATTATTTAACAGTAAAACTAATGGAGAGATGGGGATGAAGAAAAACATTTTTTGAGAATGAAGTAGTGCTTTTGATCCAGCTTCCTCTCTCTTTTTTTAGAGTTTCCACTCCTCAAATTTCTCCTAACTCCACATTTCTGCTAGAGCACTAAGGATCTGAGTAAAGGGGGGCTATTAGTAACAATTTAAATGAATAAATAAATACATTAGCTCAAAGACTCAGCTGGAAACATATATATCCTAAGGTTCATCTGAAGCATTTGCTAATCAATAACTCCATTAACCCCAAACAGAATAAGAAGAAGCAAACAAAAGCATGATAAAAATCTGAGTGCTTTCAGTACTATAGTCTCTACAGTGCATTTCATAAAATTCAAAGGTGGCTTAAACATTGTACCTTGAAAAATGTTTTACAGTGAGTTTACTTTAATTTTTAATATGAAGTTGCAATGGCACAATTTAAGATTACTGCAATGAAGCACAGACCTGTCCTAAACAGACAATTTAAACTACTGCAAATTCAAACAGGATTCTCATCCATATTTCAGTTTTACATAATTTTGTTCTCAGTTCTACCTGAAAAGAAGTTGGAAGCAAAGTTTATACGAATTATACTTACAAATGCAAATGAAAAGAAACTCTGACCCATAGTACAAAGGTATTTGTGTACTACGCTACATGATAAAGATACCCTTTATTCCTTCTTCTAACACCTTTACAAAAAAATTTCTGCTCAGCGATTAGAGAAGTATTGGGTCTTGAGGCAATGCCACCCCTACAAAACAACAGTTAAACTCACAATCCTTAAATAATGTAACTTCTAAAGGGAGGAAGAAACTTCGAGCAAGAGGCTATCCTGGTAAGTCCAGATTCAAAATCCAAACCCAGACACATGAATTCTTTACTAGAATTTTCTTTAAATTAAATTGATTTTAAATAAATTTAAATCTAGTAAATTATTTACTAGCATGCTAGAAGAAATGAAAATTGTCACATCACCATGAAAGAAAAACAGAAAAAGAAAAATGAAAAACTGATTAAAAATAGCATATTTACATATTGTTATTACAAAATCCATTATTGTCATGTGGTAGAAGTACCAGGCTATGTATGGAGGAACTCCAGGCAAAGTTTTCTTGTGTACTTTGGTGCCCTGCAGTTCACAGCTTTTGCTAGGGAAAGCCACAGGCAGATAGATGACTGATTTCTGCCCCTCCAAATAATCCATGTTCCAGTGGATTATGGATTTATGCCATACTTACCAACAGAAATGCAAAGCCACATAGGTGTGTTGACTGCTTACTATAAACTAGCTGCCAGATTTAAAAATCTAGCAATGTCTTAGTAAAATCAATACAGTTTTCCTTCATAACATGTTACAAAAAGGTGACAGACTATATATTTCATCTAGTATCAACCAGTTAAAAGTCAGTAACCAAACTCTGTCTGGTTCCTGTTCTAAGCAGCAAAAACTTACATCAAACAGCCTTTATTTTTGCATTGCTGATCACAATTTTTCAAACTTTCTCAAAGTCACCAGTAGAATAAATACTGACATATTGAAAATTAAGTATTAAAACATTAAAAACCACCAAACATTTATGCCAAATGCATTCAACAGCAATCTCACTGCCCTATTACATTTACCCTTAAGAGAAACTAGTACTTACCAATAAAATTTCGATGGTACCAAGAATGTACATTGCTCCTGCAAAGGTTGTACCCAAGTAGAAACACAGTCCCACTGCTCCACCGAACTCTGGCCCTAAAGATCTTGAAATCATGTAATAAGAGCCTCCAGCTGTGAATTTAACCAAAAAAAAGACTCCAGCCCTTCAGATTAAGAACAGCAGCAGAGAACAAAAACTGGAATCATTCAATCAACAAAATCAACATAACTACCACCTGCATTTCTATTGCAATGTTCATAACAAAACTGTATTCAATGTCTTTAACAACTAAGCAATTAGAATGTACACTTCAAAGTTAATATCCATGTGCATTTTCTGGAGAACAAAAAATAAGGGAAAAGAGGAAAAAATCCACAAGCTAAGGAATCTAAAATAAAATTAAGAAAAGGATAAACAGACATAAACAGTTGTGAATCAGTCTTTAGTTTCTAACCTCAAATACTGACAATCAAACAATAAGCTTTTAGAGTATTTTTTTTTCTGAGATAGAGACAAAATAGCATTAGTCTCATTAACATATACTTTTTTCTTTTCTGTCCATAAAACCATTACCATTTTCACTACAGGCATTTTTTTCCAGTACCATTTAAAAGTGTAAGGTAGGGGTTGATTTTTCTTTCCCATACACATGGAACATCTTTCTTCAAGTCACAAACTACCCATCTCACCTCTTCATCCCACACCAATTTCCATGGTCCCATTTCCCTTTCAATCATGCTCCAAGTTTCAAACTTCTTAGACTTCCCCACACCCCCCCATGGCATGCTCCTCTGTGATTCCCTCACTATCTCCTTTTAAGTTCATTATGTTTATCCCACTCCTGACGACTGAGAAAGAAAGAGGTGACAGGGAAAAAAGTGTTTTCTTTTAAGTAAACATACACTAACTTTGTGTATAATTAGTCTGAAAATAAGAAATACATTTCTAATCAAAGGGCATAGTCTGAAACAACTTTTAAATATGAACATATGAGAAACTAATAAAAAAATATGTGTAGCCAGTTATTTTTCTAAATACAGTTCAGTTGCATATAATAGCAAGACACAAGATCCCGTCTCTAAACTCTAGCTTCCTATATGTACTTTCTGCCTCCTCCATAAATATTTCAGAAGGTAAGAAGCACGGACTAGCAAAAAAAAGTCATGGTAAAGACCTGTGTAGAGGAAGAACTGCCAACTTCAAAGATTTCTGTGACACACTGATGTTATTGAAAACATTTAACAATAAACTTTGAAAATATGAGAGGGAAAACAACAGAACATTTTAGTTACCTGGACACTATTAGAATAACTACATTTAATAATAAAATACACATATTTTATTTGACAGTTGGACTCTATGATCTCGAAGGTCCTTTCCAGCCATGATGATTCTATAATCCTACTTGAAACATAATTTTCACTTCCATTTCGTGTATGGCACTGAATCCATGAAATGCAATTATTCTATACCCTGCACAAGCTGTAGCATTTATTTTTGCCCAACTTACATCAGTTGTGGAACCATTTCTAGGACAAAGAAGCTTTGCAATTGAGGAATTATTTTAACTTCATTAGACAAACTGTTCAGAGTTCATAGCAATGTTTGAATGCTGATATTATCAATTAGTGTGTTAGTAAACTGAAAAGGTTAAGAGCTTCAAATGAATGCTTTAGCTGATTTTGCATCAGAAAAATAAGCTTAATTGAAGAACAAAGTTCATCTATTTATCCTTAAAGTTTAAAGACACAAGCATGACCTAGAGCACTTATAAAGAAAAAGATTTCTGCCACCACACTGACTGTTATTCTTGCAGAAAACCTAACTAGCTCCACTGTTTAGAAATTGAGTCTGTGCAAAGTCAGGAAAAAAAAAAGCAGCCTTAGTTGTAAATTCATAAAGAAACCTTCGCATAAAGCCATGTCTCCATTAGTTCAAAATATAACATCTCATCTTTCACTGGAACAGAATTAGATGACTAATGACAAACATGTTACTATTCATAATTTCCAGAAAGTCCAGCTAAAAGATTGCATCTCACCTTAAAAACTCATGTATGAATCACTTAAAACAAAATATGCACTTAACACAAAGCATTACTTCTGAGATCTCAGACTACAGCGATTTCTTATCCCAGCTTTACAATTCCATCATTTGACTATTCACTGTTTAGGATAAAATTGTTCATTACCTGGAACTACACCATTTGTTGCTATTGCACTCATTGAAATTGCAGTTAACATAGTCTGTGGAAAGATGAAACGAAAGAAACTTAAAACACTGAAAGTTTTCTGAAGGATGTGGCAAGACAAAGTGAGCAAAT
Source organism: Heliangelus exortis (assembly GCF_036169615.1). Classification (NCBI taxonomy): domain Eukaryota; kingdom Metazoa; phylum Chordata; class Aves; order Apodiformes; family Trochilidae; genus Heliangelus; species Heliangelus exortis. The sequence continues at coordinate 56,830,486 of NC_092423.1, read as the reverse complement.
GGAACTAGTGGGCTATTTTTTTTCATTAAGGTGTTGCAGCAACTAAAAGCCATCTTATCTTTGTTTAAGGGATATCCATGTAAATTAAGCACTATTTTTTTCCGCAGAAGATGCTGTTAATTAAGATGTTTGAGACAGTTTTTAAAAGAACTGGAAGACCACTAAATATACCTAAAATAGGATGTCCATTATTCCAATTAAATACATGAAAACCTTATTAAGTGTCCTTGTTGCAACCATATCACCTACTACAGTTTAACACTACAAAATATTAAATTCTGGACACAATGCTATAGATTGATTTGTAATTTGTATTTCAGTTGGTTCTGAAGTTGTGAAAAGTAGAACAATTCAGATCATAATGTGAATCATGAAGCATTTTATAAAAGCTGATATAATAAAATCCATATGAAGCTTCAAACAAAAGCTTATTGTGATCAACTCAAAAGAAACTCCACAGAACTCCATAGAGGTTAGAATGACATGTGACACTCGGGGCACACCTGCCTATCACCTCCCATGTCTCTCCCATACTTGGCCATTATGAAGAAATGCTTTCTGCTACTCATACATTAGAAGGCAGCTGTACTCCTGTAACAAAGATTTAGCCAACAGTGAAGAAAAGTTAACTTACACAAGCACAACACATGAACACGATGATGAAAGACTCAAGAACTCCAGCTGTTCCCACAATCCATGTTAAACGTAGGAAAAGGATAACTCCCAAAATGTTTTGCAAGCAGGGCAGGTAGACACCAATAAAAGTGCCCATACATGGAAGCTGGAAACAAAGAAAGAACATTAGTTCCTCTGCAGTAAATAATCTCAAGTCTAGAAGCACCTTCTTCAGTAAACACTTATCAAAAGTGCTCCATGAAGAAATGCCAAATGAAACTGAATGCAGCTTCAAAGTGTACAGCTTTGCAAATATTCATCAGGTATTCATGCAGAAAACCTATACATGATAGCAAATGTTCTTGGTTCCATAGGAATAAGGATGGTATCTTGAAAATGCTAGGATGCCCTTTTTATCTGTTAGTTACAAAGCTTCACAAACGTTCTTCTGAAACAGTAGTTGAAGACTACCATCGAAGAGAAGTTGCTGCCATAACCATAATACCAAACACACACAAAAAGTTGATCACTTTGATTTTTAAACACAGACAGAGGAGGTATTATGACAAGGCCAGAAGAAAGGGTAGAGTTGTTTACAATTTGTTGTTCGCAGAAATTGCAAAACCTACCACAAAACAGCATATTTGTCTTTTTTATTTTCTGATAATTATCATGGGTCAAGACACAAATAGAAACATTCAGGCTTCATTAAGTTCTAGCTTCCAAACTTATGAAGAAATCAGGCCTTGAAATACCCAGCTTGAAAGCAAGTTATATACACTTGGCTGCCAAATACAGAAGCTCTTAAATCACAATTCAGGCTGTGAAAAAAGACAATTAAATAAATAAGCAAGAACTAGTACTTCACAAGTTAAAAACATTATTAAGAAAACATGAAGTTTCCAAGTATTTATAATGGTCCATGGAATGCCACTTAAGACTATAACTTTTATTTTTAGAATCTTGGGCAATATCCATATGCCATATCAATGTTACTATCTCATTTACAGCATTAAAAATGGTATTCTGTCAGGCTACTCAATCACTCAACCATCACTCGATTTCAAATATGTAACTGAAAAAAGATATATGCATTGAAATAATGTTTTCAGGCCTTCAGATGGTGCTCAAAAGAGATTAAGTGCAAGAGAGGACAGGGTGTTCATTTAGCTAGTCAGTCCTGAAGGACTAATACTGTCCTGCATTAACAAAAGACACTGCACAGCAGCTGCATGGAGGATGAGATTACAATAAGCAAAGTGAAAGTTAATCAGTGTTGGTGTTCTCATATTTCAAGCTGCATCTTCAACTGAGAAGAAACAAACACAGAAAAAATAGACAAGCAAAAATAAACCACATACACAAACAAATGCAAGATAAAAAAAACAGCTAAAAGAAACAGCCAGACTTCATTCCTCACCTTGCCCATTGTCCTGGTACCAACTAGTCAAATCCTAGTACTAGTCAAATCCTAATGCAAACAGTTCTACTGCTAATACTTAGGTACCATACCATAAATCTCTTGTCCAGACAAATGAGGTCCAATTCTAACCTTACTTTCGAGTACTTTTTCATGTCTGTCTCTTCTGCTATGTGCTCATTTCTTTTTATTCATTCTTACAGGTTTCTCCTTCTTTATCCATAGCTCAACAAACTCTGTAGCAGCACCCTTTCTACACTGAGACAAGAGACTTCCAGTACTCTCCTTTTGTCAGAACCTATTCTAAATTTCTTAGCTTCAGTCACCATGCTCAACCAGTTACCTGATCACCAGTTCCTTGCCTGTGAGGTTTTTTTCATTCTGTTAGATCCAAGCTGTCTCCTCCTGAAAAGAGCTTCCTGCTCACAGAAGAATCAACATCTCACTGCAGACTCCAGCTATTGCTCACATTCCATTTCTACAGAGGCCTAGATAGGGAGTTTGGGTGTCCAGTAGACAATCCCCCAATTCAGCTGCTGTCTTCTACCAAGTGTGTTTAGGGATGTGCCTAACAGAGCTTTTGCTTTCCTTCCTCCCCCTGTCCTGATATATATTTGAGATCAAGTATACAACAAAATGTTTCCCTGGAATGTGCTAAGTTTTAACAATACTTACTCCAACACACAAAAATGAGAGCTATGCAAAAAAACTGCTATCATGTTAGCAGGAGTAAACACGCTTATGTATTTAAGATTGTGACCTGTTTGACTTCAGGTACCCTTATATTTCATCTTCAGGTAAAAACCCAATCAATGAAAACATGTACTGTACACTCAGTAGAGGCAGACAAAAGGTACAAATGTTCATACAAGCTGTATGTTCATACAAGCAGTTCAGGCCCTGCCTATAACAACAAAGTGTCTACTCACTCACCACATCTCCTCCACCACTCCCACTGTGAAAATGCAGTTAAAAGCAGCTGAAAATGCAGCTGTTCAATGCAGATGAAAATGTAGCTTAAAAGCTCATGAATTGAGGTGGACCAGGGAGGGTTCACTCACCAATTATGGTCACTGGGAAAACAGACTCAGCTTGGGGAAAAAATCAATTTAATTTATCACCAAGCAAACCAGAGCAGGACAAAGAAAAAACAAAACCAAGTGTTAAATACTCTACCCTATGCCTCCCACTTCTTCCCTAGACCAAATTACTTTGCTCCCAGTTTCTCTGCCTCCTATCCCCCCAGAGTCACAGGGGAATAGGGAACAGGGTTTTATGGTCAGTTAATCATACATTGTTTTCTGACACTCCTTCCTCCACAGGGGAGGACTCCTGACAACCTTCCCCCACTTCAACACAGGGTCCTCCCATGGGAGAGAGTCCTTCACAAACCCCTCTAACATGAGTCCTTCCCACAAGATGCAGTCCTTCAGGAACACACTGCTCCAACACAGGCTGCCCAAAGAGTCGCGTCTTACTTCAGGAACAGTCAGCTCCCCTGGTATGGGGTCCTCCATAGCTGCAGCTCCACATCTGTCCCACTGTGGTCCTTCATGGGCTGCTCCCACCCTGCTCTTCCATGGACTGCAGAGGAAGAGCTGCTGTCTCACCACAGGCTGCAGGGGAACCTCTGCAAGGGCACCTCCTCTCCCTCCTTCCTCACTGACCTAGATATCTTAGCTCCAATATTGCCCTCACAGTATTACAAATCTCACTCCTGTTTTCAGGCATCCACATATTTTTAGGTTAAAAATGTGTCTCCTTGTGGCCAGCTTTGTGTCAATAACTTATTACCTTTACTTCCTTTCGCTTGCTTTCTTCATCTGCTTCATGTTCCACCACACCTTGAGTCAGATTAGTGTAGTTTGCTAGTTTATTGAGAAGAGATGACACCATGGGATTACTATCCATTTCTTCCTGTAGAGATTTTAAGAATATTGATCTTATTAAATGGGTTTTTTAAAGTCATGGTTATGATACTACTTCAGACACATACTCAACAGGTCATCCCTGATTCATCCAAATACAAAAAATCTATATACAAAATACAAGTCAGGTTTCAACCAACAGAAATTCTAAATCTTTCTAGAAATTTAACACTACATGGCTATGTTGCAATGTTTGTTTCACATTTTTACACTGTCTTACAATATGCAGCTTGTACAGCTGTAAAATAAGGGAAATCTACAAAAGAGCTGTTGTTAATGACAAAATCTATTCCTATCACAATACAGTTTTTAGGGGATCATACTGGTAGGCTTGAGCCATTAGAGTGCATCTTGCTTGTGTCTTGAGAGTGGCCCTAAATGATTCTCTTAAGCTCCAAGACACTTAAGGATCACTCCTACGTTACTGCTGCAGGCTTTTGTTTTTATTTTAAACCATGCAGAGTACTTCTAAGTATTCCTTTTTAGAAAATACAGGCATGCATGCATATTGCATGCAATATTACTTGACACAAAATTTGGCCAATCTTTCTTTAGCCAAACACCTGCTACAAAACAAAAACATGCTAAAACTACTAATAATAATAATAATAGTAATGCATACTACCAAAAAAGATTCATGGGTATAACAACTATGGTGAAGTCATTAGACACTGTAACAGCATGGTTTATAATCTGATATATATGTAAATAACAATCATTATACTATTAGCTGAGGATTTAATGTTAGCCACTATTCAAAGTAACTGATGCAAGTATATATTTAAAGGAGATCAGGGACAAAAAGTTCCTGTGGCCAATGTTATTTTGCCAAAACTTATTCTACATTTCTTAGCTTCAGTCACCAAGCTCAACGTGCCAATTTGAACAACTGTAAGTTTTAGACACTGCTATATGGAACAGAGCTTGAAGGAGAAAAATTCAGTGACAAAGGTCCACTAGCATGGTTTCTGTCGAAAAACAGTATGCAATTCTATACATGACAAGGGAAGACAACAAATAACCAACATTACTTTGATCCTTCTTCACCCAGTCTTCACCCATCTTCTATGAGATGGACCTGGGTCATGCAGAAAAAGGGAACTGAAAGTTCATAGAATCATAGAATTGCCAGCTCAGGCTGGAAGAGACCTTCAAGATCATCAAGTCCAACCTTGTCTTAGGTTGTCTACTACCCTATTTCTGATGACCCACCACTAATCCATGTCCCCAAGCACTACATCCAGATGATTTTTAAACACATTCAGGGATGGAGACTCAACCACCTCCCTGGGGAGCCTGTTCCAGCACCAAACCCTTTCTGTAAGGAAGTTTCTCCTGATATCTAACCTACATCTCCCTAGACCCAACTTGAAGCCATTTCCCCTTCTCCTGTCATCTGTCACCTGTGAGAAGAGACCAACCCCACTCTCACAACAACCTCCTTTCAGGTATTTTAAACAGTGATAAGGTCTCCCCTCAGCCTCCATTTCCCCAGACTCTACAGCCCCAACACCCTCAATCTCTCCTCATAAGGGATGTTTTCCAGACCCTTCACCAGCTTTGTTGCCCTTCTTTGGACTTGCTCCAACACCTCAATGTCCTTTTTGTACTGAGGTGCCCAAAACTGAACACAGTACTCAAGGTGGGGCCTCACCAGTGCTGAGTACAGGGCCAGCATTACTTTGGGGCAGGATATGTTCACAAATATATGTGAAAAAAGAGAGGATCACACAAGGATGACAAAAAAATAGGTGGTAGAATGCAACAGCAGGATGGCTTATCAATGTTCAAAGGACCTTGTTTATGGTTAACAGCATCTAAGCAAGACCAGTTGATGCTACTAGATCAGAACTGAAGTTAAACTTCAGTAAAAGTACTATTCCACTGCAGAAGTGGCATTGAAATTTATCATATAGATATACTACTTCTTTCTGTAAATTATTACAACCACCTAGTGATTTAAGCAGGTTTTAAAACTGCTTGCATTATAAGGAATGTTTCTATTAGAAATAAGAAATAGCTATGGTATGCTCTACACTGTAATTGGACAAAATAATTGAGTCATGGCCTATCAGTTTGTTTTACAGTTTTGATGCTTTAGAGAAGTCTGCATTTCCCCTTTTTAATGTATTTGCTAATCTTAAGAGGACACTGCTTTGTTAAAACCACTGGATTTAACTTTCAGCAGCTTTTTCTAAAAATATCTTGATCCTAGCCCTAAAATTTTAAAGCAAGAAGACTTATTTCATATCTTCACATCAATGCACACTAAAATTTACTGTTCTTTATTATACAGATATACTAAAATATAGAAGAAAAACATTAGTATTTTATTAAATCACTCAAATCAACTGAAACAGAACCAAACCACTGAAAAGTTTGAAAATTGATTCACACACATCCCCTAAATTTCAAGAGAAAGAAAACAGGGGTTTGTTTCCATTTTGCTATGAGTTCCTCAGTTGAAGGGGAAATATGGTTTTGGGGTATTAAACTTACCTCAAAGAGAGCCATATTCTTTCCTTCATACACGTTTCCTCTGTCCATCTTTGCACTAGTAATAAATGGACTGCTTTCCCTGGCAATCCCATCCGCTGGTGGAAAAGTGCAACAATTAGAAACAAAAAGGGAAAAAAAAAGACAAAATATACCATAAAAGGAATAGTCAGAAAATGCTTTTTTATCTAGAATTGGTTCTAGATAATGTGTAGGGGTATGTGCCAATCCCCATGTCTTTACCCCAGACATGGACTCAGCATCCACATTTAAGGACTTTATGCTTACTTTAACAGTCCAATCTTAACAAGATAAAGGCTATTACAGACTAGTCAGCATCATCTCAATCCCTGGAAAAATTATGGAGCAGCTTGTTCTGGAGGTCATCTCTCACCGTGCTGAAGAGAAGGTTATCAGGAGTAGTCAGCATGGATTTACCAAGGGGAAATCTTGCTTGACTAATCTGATAGCTTTCTCTGGTGTTATGACTAGAAGGGTAGATGTAGGGAGACCAGTGGATGCAGTCTACCTTGACCTTAGCAAGGCTTTTGACACAGTCTCCCATAACATCCTTGTGAGTAAGCTCAGGAAACGTGGGATAGAAGGGTCCATAGTGAGATGGATTAAGAACTGGCTACACAACAGAGCCCAAAGAGTGGTGATCAATGGTGCAGAGTCCAGCTGGAGACCTATAATTAGTGGGGTCTCCCAGGGATCAGTGCTGGGTTCAGTCTTGTTCAATGTCTTTATTAATGACCTTGATGATGTGACAATGTCTACTCAGCAAGTTTCTGATGACACAAAACTGGGAGGACTGGCTGATTCACCTGAAGACTGTGCTGCCATTCAGAAGGACCTATAGAAGCTGGAGAGCTGGGCAAAAAGAAATTTAATGAATTGCAAGAGCAAGTGTAGTCTTTCATCTGGGAAAGAACAACCCCAGGTACCAGTATAGGCTGGGGACTGAGCTGTAGCAATGCAACACAGGGGAAAGGGACCCGGGGGTGCTGGTGGACGGAAGGATGACCATGAGCCAGCAATGTGTCCTTGTGGCCAAGAAGGCCAATGGCATCCTGGGGTGCATTAGAAGGGGGGTGGTTAGTAGGTTGAGAGAGGTTCTCCTCCCCCTCTATTCTGCCCTGGTGAGGCTGCATCTGGAGTATTGTGTCCAGTTCTGGGCCCCTCAGTTCCAGAAGGACAGGGAACTGCTTGAAAGAGTCCAGAGCAGAGCACCCAAGATGATGAAGGGAGTGGAACATCTCCCTTATGAGGAAAGGCTGAGGGAGCTGGGGCTCTGCAGCTTGGAGAAGAGGAAACTGAGGGGCAACCTCATTAATATTTACAAATATGTAAAGGGAGAGAGCCGGGAAGATGGAGTCAGGCTCTTGTCAGTGATGACCAATGACAGGACAAGGGGTAATGGATGCAAGCTGGAGCACAGGACTCGATCTCTTGAAGTCCCTTCCAACCCTTAACAGTCTATGATTTCTGTGATCTTTGTACAGTGCTCTGCCTCTCCACTATTACTTACTGTTATTTGTTACAAACACTCATCTTTCCCCTCTTCCCTGCCCCAACATTCTGGTTACTTGATAATAAAACTTCAAATAAAAAAAAAACACAATAACCTACTTTTTCATTATTTTACTAACTTCCTCAAAAAAACTCCAGTACTTAAGACTCCAGAAATTTATGGGAAAAAAAAAAAAAAAAAGTAATTATGATGTAAATGTTGTGGGGAATCATCCATGACATGCTGAATTCATTCTATTTCTTATTGAAATACCCATGTCATTAAACTATATCTCCCCTGACCTGCTCTTGCACACCTCAAAAGATTACAGCATCGTTTTCACTGCCTTCCAGCCCATGCAATACGAAAGTTATTACCTGCCAATACTGTGACAACACAGGCATTTCCCATTAGTCCAAAGTCCCTGACTATGCCACTTTGCCTGTCTGTGCTTTTGCCCTTTTATTCAAAAAGTACCTATGTTCTCTTCACTGCAGATTTAAGGAGGAACTGGAGAACAAGCACTGTTTTCCCTCTGTCCTCCATTCAGCCTTCTCCAGGACATGTCTCCCCACATGAAGTCTCAGAATAAAGCTCTTGCAATCACAATCACCAGCATCAGCACAAAGTATCATCTTGACTGTAATAAAAACTGAAAAATATTTCAGTCCCCCGATACATCCCCGATGGATTTCCTACCACTCTCCATAGCTCCCTTGTCCAATAGACTTTCTACAGTATCACTATACTTACTGGTATCATGACACAGAAGCAACATACTATCATAAAAAACTAAAAAGATAAGCATTGTCCATTAGTGCTCTATAATTAACTCCACACTCCAGAGAAAAACTATTGATTAATTAATCTACAACTGCTGTGCTTACCCAATGTAGTTACTTCTATCTATCCTCCTGCCCTCCAGCTTTTATTTTCCTATTTCTCTACAGTTTTTAATTGGTCCCCCACTGCTTTAAGTACTATAGCCTGACAAGGTCCCCCTCCTTCAACAATGCTTAATGCAAGGCCAACAGAAGACACTGAAGACAGAAGAATCTTCCTCATGGACCAGCACATTGAGCTGTTTGACAGTGAAAGGACATACTGGTTTGGCACAAGATTGTCTGAGAAATTGGCATTTATCATTTAATTGGCTCTATTGTACTTAAGAGAAAAAGGTTCAGTTAGCTTTTCCATAGACAACTAAAAGCAACTCTGTCCTCAAGCAAATGCATGCCCATTGCTCCATCATCTTGCAAAATTGCACAAGCCCTCGAACATTTTAAGACATTGCACTTTTTTCCCAAGACTTTCGGAAAACAGGTTTTGTTCTCTTTTTTTTTTAGGTCCATTCCTTAAAATTACTTATTTTTGCTAAAGATTTTACAAGGGATCCTTTACAAGGCACACTCCCAAATTAAAAAAAAAAAAAAAAAAAGTCGGTTGATATTTGTCTTACTAAGTCCATGCTTCTATCAACTTTCTTGCCTACTGACAGACGGTAGCTATGCTTGTTAGCAAAATATTAGTACTATACCTTGGGGGCATCTCCAGTCCTTTCAGAAAGGCCTTCAAAAGTGAGGGGTTTTTTGTGTGTGTTCATACTCATACAAAGTATGAACACAAGTATTGTTTCCATGAATGAACCAAATGAATAATGTGAATCAGTATTCACAGTTCTGAGGTTAAAGAATGTCTTATCAAATCTGAAGATAACCAGCATTTCAGCATTGTACATTCAGTATTTTAAACTGTAGGTAGAAGAACAGGGAAGCCTTCCTTTATTTTGCTGTATTTCTAAATAAAGTTACTTGGCTTTCCTCCAGAGCATAATGTCTCTAACAAACAAGTCAATGCACCTAAGAGACTTTAAAGGAAAAACACAGAACTTACGCTACCTATAGTTCAAATCCTTTTTCAATGTTTCGAACCAGTATTCTATCCATTTTTAAGTTTTCTACTGCTAGTCTTCAAAAAAGCCTGTCATTAGCAGATCCTGTATGTCTACTGTTTCTTTAACGCAGTTGTCTTCTCATATTTTGAGAATGTTCAGTGGAGCATTTTTATAGTATTTTATAAGATCAGCAGTATGTATTCCAGCTCTACCAGAAAGAGAATCACTGCTGAATAAGGTGATCAGAAAAATACACAAAGTACTCCCTCATCTGCAGTTTGGTGACCATTGCTGCAATTACAAACAACTTTGAACAAGTTTGGTTTTTGGTTTTTTGTTTTGTTTGTTTGTGGTTTGTTTGGGGTTTTTTTGTGAGTTTTCAGCATTATTGTCAAGAACGTAATATTGCCTATAAACAAAAAAAACAACACCTTCGGAAGTATGCATTTTTAATGTTTAGAAATACAGTAAGTCTTACCAATGTGTAACTCAAATTGAAAAGTATTATATCATTCTAGTAGAAATAATTGGTTTTAGAACCTCAACACACAGTCAACAACTATGGTGAAGTTAAAGAAATAAGTAAATATCTCAGTCTCTAGCTCATCCCTTCTTCAGAAGAAGGGATTAGAGAACCACTAAAAAGGAAAGGATTTACACTTTGTCAAGGCTTAGCAGTTTGGGCGGACCAAAAACCAGAGCAGAGACTTATTCTCTATTACCCCACTAGTAAGTCTCAAGCCATTTACAGATTTATGTTTTAACCATATTCCCTTGAATTCTATGAGGAACCTTTCTAGACTGGAGCTAAGAGCACCTCAGCTCTTCTCTGTGAAGAAGTCCAGTCTGAATCTCCCTGGGTTATGTACCAGGTGGGACTTGACAAGCCTAAAGATAATAAAATCACAGAATCGTTTAGGCTGGAAAAGACCCTTAAGATCAGAGTTTAACCATTAATGTAATAATATCAAGTCCACCACTAAAATATGTCCTTAAGCATCACATCTGCACATCTTTAAAAAAACCTTCAGAGATGGTGACTGAACCACTTTCCTGGACAGTCAGTCTATTACAGTGCTTGACAAACAAATTACCGTTCCCTCAGCCTTCTTTGAAGTGGCATCAACTAAAATTCTTCTCAGAAGAAGAGTTAAACATACAATAAAAATAACTTGCAATGTAGTTTTAGACATTTCTCTAAACTGCATGTGTCTTCTGAAATCCAACTAAAACTTCTGCAATTAAAGCCCTTCAAAAAAGTCTGTATCTACTGTTGCTTGATTTCAAAAGTAATTCAAGTTACATGGGCTTACAGGAAAAAAAAAAAATTAAATCTGGACTAAATTAGTAATCCGTATAAGCCAGTATTTCATCTTGAATACCCACTGGTATCCATAAGAAACACAAAATAAAAGAACAAAAAGATCTATGGACTTGATTATGGTCTAATGTCCCCTCTGTCTTATGACACACACACAAACACCTGTTTGATGTTACACTATGTTCCACCCAATATAAGGTTCATTTCTAAAACTTAATCTGTTTTCTGTCCCTCAAGCATATACTTTTGTAAGTATTATTATTATTATTATTATTATTATTATTAATTTTAATTTCCTATGGAATGTTCACATATCATAGCAAAACTCTGTCCTTAGACCAGCAGACAAACTGAAGTAGTACACCTTTCCTAGAAGCCTCTCTGGTATTACCTGTGTTGAAAGGACATCCAAAACCTACTCATGATTTCTACAGATACTCTCAAGAACTGTGATGCATGTAACTATATTTACATGGAATCTAGTCGCAACAACTTACTTTTTCTTTTCTACATAAGATGGACAGCTGCAAGCAAAGAAGATAGGAGATGTGTCAAGTTTGGGAGGATATAATCAGTGTTCATTCCGATGATCACAATGTGTGCTCCCATCCACCCCAGCCCACCAAATGCCGATGTCCCACAGTTGCGAGAACCTCAAGATTAGAGCTGCTAGTTCCATCAGATTATTTTTCCTTAACATTTCCACACATCAAACAAAATTTGCATCAGAAATATGTCTGCATATTACACAAAGTGTAGGTGATGAAGGAAAAAGGCAGCATTTAGTTCAAATTCATATTCCTCAGAAGTTTTAGAGCAGTGATCCTCACGAACGCTGACAGCTAGAATACTTTAAGGTATGTTACCAGTTAAAAATTTCTAAGCTGATCCAAACCAGTCCATTTTACACAGTGTAAAAGAACCCAACTGCATAGCTTAGACAGGAGCCACCCATGACACCAGAGTGGCCTCTCATTCCCCTCTTAACAATTACTCACCCATCTGTGTCCCTACATCACACTGTTCCTCACACAAGCAAACCTATGTATCAGAAATACAACAGTAGGGCATGCTTAATGCTGATTTGAGAGTGTATGTGTTCACTACAGAAATGCTTGTCCTGTCACAAGAGACACCATCTGTGTAGTACTTTGTGTAAGCAATACTACCTCCTTAGCACTGATGCTAATATTACTAAACAATGGAACCAGAGTAGGATTTTTTCGCCCTTTTCCTGCCACTCCCACCCCCACGAATCAAAAGAGCTACTGTACAAAAAAAATGTGTTAGACGTTTCTTGTATTAGAAAAAGTCAGAAAAAGTCAGGGCTTGGGGCAGAAGAAGCTAATGATCACTTAAGTGATCCTACATTTGTAATAGGATGCCTGTTTAAGAGATTAAGGACAAAAATATTAAACCATCTCATTTCCTGTCTCTCTACAGGTTGCAGAATTTAATTTCTGCATTAGGCTCTATAAATTTAAAAAAAAACATACTGAGATTTGACCAGAGTATAGTATATCCTGAAGTTTTCCAAAATGAAAATAAGAAAAAAAACTAACCTATCTTTACAGAGATTAAGGGGTTTTTTAATTACTGGAATAAAATCTCAAATAATTTTTTCCTTATTTCTATTTAAATTTGGCTCTTCAAACTTCTAGCTATAACATCCTTACAAATTTACACCTTCTAAATTTAACCATTTACACTTCCTATTTTCTATTTGTGAATGCAACTATACTTACCAAATCACCTCAAACTTTCTTTTGAAAAATGTAAACTGTTATGTTCATTAAGGTTAGGAATATGTTTTATCATTATTGTAGCAAAAATTATACAAAGAAATAATTTTCAAACTTTAACAAGTGCAGCCTTTTAACACCAGTCTTAATCATGCTATTTACAGAAGTGTAAACATCACATTTCTACTTCAAGGATCAGGCCAGCCCTCTTTACCACAGCATTAAACCAAGCTCACGCTTATTCTATTCCAGTCTGACCCCTAAATCCCTTCCAGATACACTACTTCCTTAGTGTCCCACGCTGTTATTATTGTTCACATCACATGTTCCTAATTGCATTTGTATTTTGTCCAAAAAGCAAGGATCTATGTTCTCTGTCATGCTTTAATAGCTTAACATCAATCTGAAAAATAAATGCAGCTTATTTTTATTTGGCAAAAGAATACAGGAGGTGTTAAAAGAAGTGATAATGATCCAATACTTTTGAACCACATGGCCTCAAAAAAAGATGGGTTGGCTATTTTTAGAAATTGCTGTTCTCTAAACAACTACATGTGTATAACTAAAAAGTTTTGCTTATCACCAGAAATGTCTAATTTTATATGATTCTATCTAAAAGCAGATGACAGCTGAAGAGTAATACTTAAGAGAGAAGTCCTAACCTTTGATTGCTTCTAAAGGGCAACTCTTAATCACAGCCCATGTACCTTGAACTAGGTTCTGTTTATTCAGATATAGGAGGAAAATAATAGCTTTTTAAAAAAAACCACTACATACTGAGAATATGACCAGCTGTTTGTAGAAGCATAAACAAGCACTTACTGTTCCATAAACTTTTAAGGTAAAAAGAGGTTAGAGGTCACTGAAACTGGGAACTTTTGTGGATGCAACACTTCTATTTCCCTGTGTCAAAAACTGTAATACTGTCTTCTGTATCATGTATATTTGTTTCCAGTATGTTCATATTTTTGATTGGCAGGCAGCTGAAGACATCTCAGGAAATTAATTTCTTACCACTCCTAATTCAAAACTATGTAGAAGTATTTTTAGAGCTCTAACATACTCAGGTTTTCAAAAGCCACTACCTCGTTTTAATTCAAACTATGAAAAGGCATCAATAACCTTGTTTAAACATGGGTTTAAGAATTCAGTACAATTTACTTCAAATCTGTAGGTCACTGATTTTAGTAAAAAAATGTCTGAATATATTTAATATATCACCAATTTCTTGCATTGTTTTTATTGAAGACTAGCAAAATTTATCTAAATTATTCTGAAAAGCAGAACAAGGGGTACTTAAGCTCCTTACAAATCGCTTTATGTAATGGAAGATTCTATATCCATCACTTACCTTATCAAAATCACAATATTCTAGTCTTCCTTTACTTTGGCTGCTAAGATAATCAAGCACAGCCTACTTCTAATAAAAACACACTCCAAAAGCTATTCATAATTTTTTTATAATATAGCTGAAGTCCAAAATCTGCTATTTAAGTAAAAGTCATTAGAACCACAGTATTGTCTTTTAAAGAGACTTACTTGGATTGGGCCCACTTTCTTCATAATCTTGTTCATTCATGATTAAGGAAAAATCAAGTCATTCCCCTCTGCTGATTCTTTGCATATCAAGAACTGAAACAGGAAATTGAAAGTTGCTTCCTCCCAGCTTGATGTAAGACCGCAAATCCTGTTTCTTACTAGTATCGGATTAATCCTGAAACAAGTCATTAAGGCTTCACGCAGTGCGAAGCATGCACATGACACAGCCAAACTACATGACAGTCACAGAACTCCCTAAAGGCAATTAAACTGGAGGATTTCCATCAGCAGTAAACACCATGCTTAGTGAAATGAGCCAGATCAAGTTACTAAAACATCCCACATCTTTGCCTAATAATAAATACATTTAAAGTTTTTATTCCATCAAATAAATTCACTTTGAAATACATCTACTAAGCAGGTCAGTATACATTAGCAACAAGCAGTACTAAGATATTCCTCCAAAGATCTATCTACTATTTAAAAAGCTAGTTTTATACATAAGTACGTATGAGCAAATGTTAAGCAAGGTAACCTTAAGTACAGTTAGTAAACATTCATTTTCTGTAGAAAGATATTGCATTAATTGTACCTAAGATGTAGCAGATAAACACTTCAAAATACAATTCTAGTAATTTCACAAGCACTCTTTTTAAAAACAAATATTTTGAATTTATAAAGGAGTACTCTTTAAGACTGACTGCATAATTTGGTAACTCTCAAATTAGATGTCACTGTTGTCTAGTTTATGTTTTAATCTATTTTACACATTCTGTATCAGCTCAAAGAAACTTTCAGTTTAATTTAACTGATGTTATTGCTTAGAAGAAGGTCCAGTGGTCAAATCTTTGAATCATATCCAAAGTCTGCTTTTCTCTGTAGTCCTAATACAAGCATAGTCAACTGTGGAAAGGCTGGGAAGGTTGAAGGCTCATTCCAAGCCCAATTCCAGAAGTTCCTACTTCCTAGAAACACCTCCGGTGCTTACTAGGCCCCTAAAAGAGCCGCTCTTACTCACTTGATGATGCAAAAAAACCAGCCTCCTCTACCTTCCCATTCTGATTCCCCACCCTGCCCTGGGACTGCTTCTTATTACTCACTAGCAGAATTAAGTGGCTTGTGAAAAGCCTCAGCAAATGTTCCACAAAAGAAAAAATGCCAACAGAGATTCAGCTGGTCAAGAATTAATTGCAGCAAGCTACCAGGTTGTTTACATTCCCGTAAGAAGTGTGCCCAGGTGGCCAGGAAGGCCAGCTGCATGCTGTTGGGGATGGTTACTATATCTACTGTGGGAGCTTACTACAAGCCACTTTATCAGGATGAGGAGGTTGATGAGGCCTTTTACAGGCAGCTGAAAGCAGCCTCACAGTCAGAGGTCCTGGTTCTCATGGAGGATTTCAATCACACACCTATTTGCTGGAAAGGCAACACAGCAAAGCAGACACAGCCCAGGAGGTTCCTGCATCAGAGCTTTCTGATGTGGGTAGTTAATGAACCTATGAAGGGAAATGTGCTGCTGGATCTGGCATTAACAGACTAAGAGCATCTTTTTGGAGATGTTAAGGTTAGGGGCACCCTTGGCTGTAGGGGCCTCAAAATGGTGGAGTTCACTATTTTGTGTGGAAGAAGTGGACAAATAAGCAAAATTACAACTCTGGACTTCAGGAATGCAAAGTTTAGCCTCTTCAAAGACCTGCTCAGTGGAATTCCATGGGTTAGGGAACTTTCATCCATCTAGAACTTGTGGATGCCCCGAGCTGGCAGCTGGGCAGCTTTCAAACACTACTTGCTCCAAAGCTCAAGACCAGTGTATCACAAGGAGGAAGAAATCAAGCAGAGGAGGTAGGAGACCTGCCTGAATGAGTACGGGTCTTCTGGAGAAAATTAAACTGTGGGCTAGATGAGTGGACAGTGAGATGGATTGAGAGCTGACTGTGTGACAGAACTCAGAGTGGTGATAAGTGGAGGGCTGTCACCAGTGGTGTCCCCCAGGGGTCAATACTCAGTCCAATCTAGGTCAATATGTTCATCAACAACCTGGACAAGGGGACCGAATGTAACCTCAGCAAGTTCACTGATGATACAAAACTAGAAGGAGCAGCTGACACTCCAGAGGGCTGTATTGCCATCCACTGTGACCTGGACAGGCTGGAGAGCTGGGCAGAGAAGAACCTGATGAGGTTCAACAAGAGCAAGTGTAGGGTTCTGCACCTGGGGAGGAAGAACCCCAAGCACCAGTATAGGTTTGGGGTGGACCTTCTGGAAAACACTGCTAAAGAGAAGGATTGGGGAGTCCAGATAGGCAGTAAATTATCCATGAGCCAGCAGTGTGCTGTTATTGACCAAGAAGGCAAATGGAATCCTAGGTTCCATAAGGAAGAGTGTGGCCAGTAGGTCAAGGAAGGTCATTGTCCCCTTCTACTCTGTCCTGGTGAGGCCACAGAGGGAATATTGCATCCAGTTCTGGGCTCCCCAGCTCAGGAGAGACAGGGAACTACTGGAGAGAATCCAGCAGAGGGCAAAGAAGGTAATTGGAGGATTAGAGTATCTCTTATGAAGAAAGGCTGAGAGTCTCATTAGCCTAGTTAGAGAAGGCTGATGGGGGACCTTATCAAAGTTTACAAGTATCTAAAGTGTGGGTGCAAAGAACATAGGAGCCAGACTCTTGTCAGTAGTTCACAGTGGCAGAACAAGGGGCAACAGGCACAAGCTGGAACATAGGAAGTTCCATTTAAACATAAGAAAAAATGTTTTTATTGTGAGGATGACAAGGCACTGGAACAGACTGCCCAGGGAAGTTGTGGAGTTCCCTTTCTGGAGATTTTCAAAACCTGCCTGGATGCAGTCATGTGTAATGTGCTCTAGGTGATACTGCATTGGTGGGAGAGTTGGACTAGACCACCTCTAGAGGTTCCCTCCAATAATTCAAACTCCAATAATTCTGTGATTCTGTGCTCCTGGCCTACATCAGGAATAGTGTGACCAGCAGGACCAGACAGGTGATCTTGCCCTTATACTCAGCCTTGGTGGGGCCACACCTCAAGTACTGTGTGCAGTTTTGGGCACTGCAGTAAGGAAGGACATGGAGGTGCTGGAGAGGGTGCAGAGAAGGACAACTGGGCTGTTAGGGGTCTGGAGAACAGGTCTGGTGAGGAGAGGCTGAGGGAACTGGGGCTGTTGAGCTTGGAGAAGAGGAGGCTGAGGGGAGACAGTATCACTTTCTACAGCTACCTGAATTGAGGTTGTAATGAGGCAGGTGTTGTTCTCTTCTCCCTAGTGACAGGACAAGAGGTTGGATGCAGTGGTTCAAGTTGCACCACGGGAGGTCTGGATTGTATATTAGGAAAAATTTATTCACTGAAAGAGTGGTGAAACATTGGAAAAGTCTGCCCAGAGAGGTGGTGGAGTTACCATCCCTGGGGTTATTAAAAAAAATGGCTAGACATGGCCCTTTGGGAAATGGTTAGTGGCTACAGTGATGTATGGTGGACCATGAAGTCCAATGGTTGGACTTTATGATCTTGAAGGTCTTTTCCACCCTTGTTGATTTTGTGGTTCTAAGTTTCTATCAGGACAGTTCTACAGGTAAAAAAATCCAAGTTCCAACATATTTTCAACTATGTTCTTAACTTTCCTTTCTGAAGCTAGAATAAAAATATGCAAGCTTCCCACTCTTCAAAACTTGAATTAAACTGCTAAAGGGTTTTATTGTCTTCAAAAAGAAAGCTTGTAGGAAGACATTTTTAGTTTTAAAGTTTAAAAAATGTCTATTGTCAAAAGCTAAGAAACAAGGTTTTTGTTTCTTCCACAAAGGGAACAATTTTTTACAGAAGCTACACAAGTTCACAAAAGGAAAAAAAATGTTTCTGGTAAAGCAGTTACCACTCAACATCTCACCTCTACTAAAGCCTGCCAAAATTATTTCCTAAATAGGTTGAGTGCTGATTACTTTTGATTGCTATAAGTTAGCTAAAGGATACAACTAATTAAGGTACCTAATTAAGAATGCTAGCTATTGAAATCAGGAAGTAGATTATAAATACTGTTCAATTGACACAGACATTATTAGGACATATTTTCCTACATCTGTGATTCAAGAGCAAAGTTATTCAGGGGAAAACTAATTTTGCATGTTGCTAACTACTCAGTAACCCCTTTCTGAAGACTGCCATCAGACTTTTAAAAATAAGTAACACTTCTGATGCCCTAAAACCCAAGGATGGCAATTTTGAGGGTTGAAAAGCTGCCAAAGAAACAATTATACCTCCTGCAAAGCAGTGTCAGGGCAGCATAGCAAGAGCCTAGTGTCTCATAATGTACTGCATCAAAATATCCGATTTTGCAACTACTTGAAAATTTGCATATGAAATTAGAAAGACTGCAGTCTCTCTTAGACTTCAGGTCATGACAACCTTGGCTAGATGCCAGGTGCCCACCAGGCACTAGGAAGCACCCACTCCTCAACGGAACAGGGAAAAAATAAGATTAAAAAGCTTGTGGGTGAAGAAAAGAACAAGGAGATCACTCAGCAATTATTGTCGTGGACGAAACACACTCAACTTGGATAAACAATTAATTATATTGCCAAGTAATAAGTCAGAGTAGAATAATGAGAAATAAGAACAAATCCAGAAATACCTTTTGCCCACCTCTCCCTTCTTCCCAGGTTGAACCTCAGTCTCAGCTTCTCTAACTTCTCCCCTTACGTGGCACAGCAGGCCAAGGAATGGGGGTTAATTCCCTGCTCTCTCCAGCACTCCTTTTGTCTTCATGCTCTTCCCCTGCTCCAGCGTAGGTTCCCATGCACAGGAAACATTCCTTTACAACCTTCTCCAATATAGGGTACTTCCCACAGGCTGCAGTTCTTCAAGTACTACTCCAACATGGGTCCTTCCTACAGGGTGCATCCCTCCATGAACAGACTGCTCCATCATGAGTCCCTCACACAGTCACAGGTCCCGACTGTGGAGAAAATCTGCTCCAGCAGATTGGACTCCTCTGCATAGAGCCACAGCTCCTGCCAGGAGTCTTGTCCACTGTGGACTCACCACAGGTCACAGCTTCCTTCAGGACACATCCACCTGCTCTGGCGTGGGGTTCTCCACAAGCTGCTGGGTGAACAGTCTCCACCAGGAGCTGCAGGGGAATCTCTGCTTCAGTGCCTGAAGCACCTCCTCTTCTACCTTCTTCGCTGACCTTGGTGTCTGCATAGTTTCTTCTCACACATTCTCACTCCTGTCTCTTAGCTGCTGCTGAGCAAGTTTTTTTTTACCCTTACCAACACCACTGTCAGGCTCAGCTTTGGCTACTGGTATCTTATAATTTTAAGATTCCATTTCATGGAAGTTCTGTTATGAAAACCTCTAAGAAAACAGTTACATCAGAAGACCTGTACTCACCATATTCTGAGGGCTACAAAAGTATAACCATTAAAAGAAAAATGAGCAAGAAGAGGAAAAAATCTCAGTAGTAATATTGTCATTGCAGGATCAGAGAACTTAAAATTATGAGGGTTGACATCACTGTTTTTGTTGGTACTTTCTCTGGAATATGCTACTTCAAAGTTAGTTTATGACTAGAATTATTTACATTTAGGACTTGGGCAGTAAGTACAGTAAGAGAATGCTAGCATTTCATTCACATGACATTAACCCAATGAAGTACATAAAATAATTTAGCATTTAGATCCTCTCCTTCATAAAAAAAAAATTGCAACAGTCTGAAAGAAATATTTAAACAGTTACAAAATTCTGTGACCATTTAGTCCAAAGTGAAATTATTTAGTTTATTAACCTTACCTCTGCCTCTATTTGCTTCCATTTCACTTGGAACTATCAATAGTAAATGGAAACACTTCTATTCACCATGATACTTGTAGCTATATTAAAGAGTGAAAGGAATTATTAGGACACTTTGGCACAGCTGACCTGAACAGTGAATGCTCCAGGGCAAAGCAAATCCCTGTGTGTAACTACCGTGCTTGTGATCATATGACAGATATGCACTTATCTGCAACAGAAATATTTTCCATTCCGATGGTGTATTACACAATATTACACTGGGTTAGCAGGGGAAGACAACCAACACGGCTTCTGTGAAGGGAGATTCTGCCTCACACAGCCAAGAGTTCTTTAAAGAACCAAAAAGCACATGGATAATGGAAACCTAATTTATGCAGTCTGCTGAGATCTCCAAAAGACTTTTAATGAAGTTCTTCTCTAAACATACTAAAGAAAATAAAGTAGCCATAGAATAAGAGAGAAGACACTAGGTAAGCCATAAGTAAATAACTGAACAAGGAAATACAAGACAAATGTAGTCTACTCTCATAGATGGTCACTGAAGTTCTGTTGGGACACACACTGTTCCACACATTAATAAAAAACAGCAACAAAAATAAGAATAACATAAAAACAAACATGAAGTGATCAGAGATGTGACAGTCTGAAACTATTATTTCAAGTTATTTAGGATAGTTAAGGCACATGCCAGCTCCAGATCTCCAAGAGTAAATTAGTGTTAAATCAACAGACAAAATTTGATGAAGATCTTAGAAGTAGATTTAAAAAAGATTGATTTCAAAAGTAAATATATACATAAACAAAGGAAAACAATCCTAAACCAGTTCAGGTCCAACTGATTGTTAACACTCATGAATGAGATACTTTGGTTATGATTGTTTCATAAAAACACCTTTTCAGACCACAGTCTAAGTTTCAGGAATGAAAAAGGAAAAAAGACCATGTTAGACAATCACATGAAAAAAAACCAAAACCCACCACTGTTCACAAATTGATTATCATGCACAGATCTGGAACATCCCCCATTTCAAAATGAACAGAAGTGTAAAAAGTTCAGAAAAAGACTAAGTCTAAGCATGGAACAGCTTCATGTAAAGAATGACTAATTAAGTTTGTCTTCACTTTGGAAAAAGAAAGGTAATAGGGTTAAGATGGGAAAAATCTAGAAAAATCTTGAGTGATCTAGAAAGGGACATAACAAGAATTAGAATGATTTGATGCCTGTCATATTATGACAAGATCAGAAAACAAATTACTGATAATTTTTCCTAGAGCAGCAGATCATCCTGCCACAGTTTGAGGTGCCAAAGATACACACTGATTCCAGACTGCATAAGAGAATGGAAAAGCAATTCACTGAGTGTGAAAATACAAATTTAGAACACACAAATTTAAAATTTAATCTAAACTCACAAACAAAAATGAGAAACTAATCCAGCTTCATGTAAGGTTCATCTTTTTCTGGCACACAAGTTTTTGAAGCCCGTAAGAGCATGTGGAAAAAAGTACCAGATTTGCCAACACATGCTCCCATGCACATCACCTGACCCGAGCCTTTAGAGAATAGTGCAAATATTGTGCACATTATTGGCTAAGCATATGAACAGGGCAAAGAGGGATAACTACACTACAATGCTTTAAAAAATTAAAATACATCAGTGTGCATTTTTTCAGGGTACAAAAACCTGACAAACTGCAACAGGATAAAGAGAAACATGTAACACTCTATTTCTCTGTACAGTAAATTCTGAACTACAAACAGGTTCTGTGTTTGAGCAGAAGCTGACTAAACATATACTGCACATCTCAGTAAGATTAGCTCATCTTCCCTCAATTGCATATATATATACACACACACACCTGCCTCAATTATCTCCCGGTTTTCCAGGAATTACCATTTTACAGAAATTCACAGCACTCATGCTTCAATAGTTATATGAACACTTATTGGAGTATGACCAGGTTTTGTCACTGATATTTGTGTTTGAGGGTCTTCAATTTAAAAAAAAATATTGTAGGAATTATTTGGAAACTAATACAAAAACTAAAATACTACTGTACCTAGATAATTAATACTATGGGATGCTAAAAATACTAGTTATGCTTTCAAACACCTGACATGCAGAGTTGGTAATGAAACTTTAAAAAGTTTTAACAGGTTTATCTAATATAGTCATTTCTTATGTGTGAAGAAAACAGTCTCAGAAGGTCTAACTCTGGCCTCTTCAAGGAGCCACTTGGGAAAATCCCACAGTATAGGGCACTAGAGGATAGCCTCCCTAAGGGAGTGCCCAAGAGAGTTGGTTAATATTCAAGAACCATTTCCTCCAAGCTCGAGATTGGAGCATCCCAAAGAGTAAGAAATCAAGTAAGGAACCCGGGAGACCTACATGGTTGAGCAGGAAGCTACTTAATAAATTCAGGTCGAATAAGGAAGTTTCTAGAACATGGAAGACAGGGTTGACCTCTTGGGAGGATGATGTAAACACTTCAAAAATACAAAATATGTCTCTTGAATCAATCTTTTTTTTTTCTTTCTCCCTGCTATGTTGCAACATTTTGTCAATTAACATATGTTTACCTCACCATATGCCTGACATACACCTAAAAGATAAGAATGCTTATCAGGTCGTCTCCTGGTACGTGATGGAGACAATGAAGGTAGCAGGACACCCAAAAAGACTAAAAGATAAGGATGACTCATCTCCGGGAAGTCTGGAAATCTGTATGTATCAGGGACTTATGCAAAAAAGGGACCCCTTTTCTTTTCCTGTATAAAAATCGCCCAAGAAGAACCGAAAAGCCAGCAGCTTAGAGCAGCCAGCAGCTCGGAGGAGCCAGCAGCTCAGAAGGACACGTGGAAGCCAGTTCCTGTGACTACAAACTCCAGCCAGCTCGGCGCAAAGAGGCGGGAAGCAGCTCTGAAGGCCCAAGCGGAAAGCGGCGAGGCGGCTTTCTTCTAGACCCCCCCTCTCTCGGCACTTCGGCTTCAGCTACGGGACAGAGAAGTGGCAGACCCTACGCACCCGACTACAGCCGGAGGCCAGGGCCGGCGGACGGTGATAACATCTTAATTACCTTCCTTCTTTTCTCTTCTTAACTACTCTTCTCTCCAAAGTAACTAATTGTATAAATCCTAAATAAATCCTTTTAACTTGTTTAAATCATAAAGCCTGGTTATTTTTGTAAATTCACCCGTCGTCTATGAGTAGTGGCTGAAATTTCCTCGCAAACAAAATATAAATAATAACTCGGATCGTAACAGAGGAATACAAGAATTTTGTCAGAGGATGTGGGGATTCAGCAAGGAAAACTAGGGCCCCTTTATAATTAAACCTGAGAAGAGGGGTCAAGGACAACAAGAAAGACTTCTTCAAGCACAATGGAAGCAAAAGAAAGACTAGAGAAAAGTCAGCCTGCTGCTGAATTAAGTGAATGCCCTGGTGACAAAGGATAAAAAGAAGACAGAGTTAGTGAATTCCTTCTTTGCCTGATAAGGCTAGCCCTTATGAGTCTCAAACCTTCAAGATCACAGAGGAAGTTGGGAGGAAAGAAGACACTGCCTCAGTTGAGGAGGATTAGGTTAGAGATAAATTGAGTAAAATGGACATCAACAAATCCATAGGCCCTGACGCGATGCACCCATGAGTGCTGAGGGAGCTGGCAGCAGTTGCTGCTAGGCCACCCTCCATCATCTTCAAAAAGTCCTGGAGAACAGGAGAAGTGCCTGAGGACTGGAGGAAAGCCCATGTAATTCCAGTCTTTAAAAAGGGCAAGAAAGAGGACCTTGGTAACTGCAGGCCGGTCAGCCTCATCCCTGTCCCTGGAAAGGTAATTGAACAGGTTGTTCTTGGCACTATCTAAAAGCATGTTGAGGAAAAGGGGGTTTTCAGGAGTAGTCAACATGGATTTACCAAGCAGAAGTCACACTTGACCAGTCTTTTTACAGCCTTTTACA
This sequence comes from Heliangelus exortis, assembly GCF_036169615.1. Classification (NCBI taxonomy): domain Eukaryota; kingdom Metazoa; phylum Chordata; class Aves; order Apodiformes; family Trochilidae; genus Heliangelus; species Heliangelus exortis. Next base: position 56,806,259 of record NC_092423.1, on the reverse strand, counting down.
ATGGCATAACTGGATGGACAGATGAGGGGAGGGCAGTGGATATTGTCAACCCTGACTTCAGCGAGGCTTTTGACACTGTCTCCAATGGCATCCTCACAGCCAAATTTCAGAAGTGTGGATTGGATGATTGGACAGTGGATTGGGAACTGGTTGAAGGACAGAACTCAGAGAGTTGTGGTACATGGGGCAGAGTCTAGTTGGAGGCCCAGGTCTACCTACTGGTGTTCTCCAGGGGATAGTACTGGCTCCAAGCCTATTCAATTGGACAAAGGGGCAGAGTGCACCCTCAGCACGTTTGCTGATGACACAAAACTGGGAGGGGTGGCAGAGACACCAGAAGGCTGTGCTGCCATACAGTGTGACTTGCATAGGCTGGAGACTTGGGTGGGGAGAAACCTAATGAAATTCAACAAGGTCAAGTGTAGAGTATTGCATCTGGAGAAGAACAACACCAGATGAACCCTGCAGGTGACCTGCTTAAAAGTATCTCTGGGGAAAAGGACCCGAGAGTCTGGTCACCAACAGGCTGACCATGAGCCAACAAGGTGCCCTTGTGGCCAAGATGGCCAATGGCATCCTGGGGTGCATTAGTAGGGGGGTGGCCAGTAGGTTGAGGGAGATTATCCCTTCTACTATGCCCTGACAAGGCCACATCTGGAATAATGCATCCAGTCCTGGGTTTCCCAGTTCATGAATGACAAGGAGCAACTGGAGAGAGTCCAGCATGGAGCCACTAAGACAATAAGGGAACTGGAGCACCTACATACCAGGAAAGGCTGAGAGAGAGCAGTATCTATCTAGCTCTTCTACCATAAGGAAAACTGACCAAACAAATTAAAGTTGTACTGCTGTCATCCATCCTGTAAAGGCAACAAACTGTTCCCATTGTCTACACTATTTTGGTTTTTCTACTTCATCTAGTTTAGAGAAAAAAAAAAAAAAAAAGAAAAAAAAGGGGGGAAGTTAATAGATGTTCATCACTTGAACATATATGAACATATAGTGTATATCTTTTATGGGTAAGTAGAGCTTAAGAGGAAAAAGCAAACCAACTTTGTCAACTTGGTGCTTACTCAATTATCTCCCTAAACAATCCTTGTGCAAAAAGAAATTAAAATAATATATTTATATTGTTTGTCAAATATCTGCTTTCATCTCAATACATTCATATCCCATGGTATTAGCCTTATTTATCTGGGATCCATACCACGAAAGGGAGAAGTTGCCATTAAGTGGAATTGCCTTTTATAAAACCCATCTTTTCATCTGACAGCTAAGAAAAAAAAAAGAAAAAAAAAAAGTTAAGAATGAGCATTGGTCCAACTAGATCTCAGTGCTAGCGGTGATTCAAGCACCATACTTGGTATTGGTGCTGCAACGTGCTTCACAAAGAGGAAGTGTTACGGGTTCTGAGCCAAAGTTACTGGAACCCCAGCAGTTCCGTACCGTTGGGGCGAGTGAGGAAAGCGCTGCTTTCCCCAGCACTGCCCACAGACAAATGCTCATACCGCTCCACAGAAGATGCTGCCTCGACCAGACAGACCCGCGATGCCCGAGCTCCACCATAGGTTTGACCGCTCTCCCAGGCGGCTGCCAGGCTCCCACTAGCACCACGCTAACAGATAGCCAACACCTACTTAAGCCAAGACCTGGCAGCTGGTGAAAAACACGACTGTACAAACACCTGGCCCAAGCCAGGTGAGGCTGTACTCTTCTCCACCTCCTACTCTCTCCCTGAGGAGCTCGTGGCAGGATTCGGCTTTTAAAGAGCGCTTTTAGGCGGGCCTGTTGAAGTGCTGCTAGCGGCTCCGGTTACTCCCGCTTCCGCTTGCAAGCGGTGGGGAGAGTGACCGCCCTACGCCGCTCCGGGCGGGAGCCGCGTCCGCGCCCGATCCCGGGGCTGCTCCGCTTCCCCGGCCGGAGCCGCCCGGCAGCACTTCCTCTTTTCGGCCAGCGGCGACGGCTTATGGAAACAAAGAAACAAGTTCTCAGTCACCCCGGGCGCCGGACTTTCTCCCTCTCCCGAGTAGCCCTTCTCAACTTAGACAGGTAGCCCCGGCACAGCCCGCTGCGAGTAGGTATTGCGACCCCTTCCCGGGCAGGGGGACCCCGCAGAGGCGAGCCGGCCCGCCTCCCGCGGCAGCTCAAGCTCCCCCGCAAACAAAGCGCCGGCACTCTCCTCAGGAGCTGCCCCCCGGCACCTCCAAGTTCCCCTCTCTCTCACCGGAGCCCCGGTCCCTCTCGCAGCTTTCCTCTTCCTCCTCCTCCTCCTGCAGGTGTTCATCCCGCTCCGCAGACCTCCGCTCCTCGCCCTGCGCCTCTACGGGCACCACGGTGAAGCTGGTCGGCATGGCGCAGACGGCCCCCGGTCCCGCTGGCGCCTCCTCCCCGGAGAGCGGGCAGGGTAAATCCGGAGCTGCCGCCTCCCTCACGTGAGAGCCATTTCCTCGCCTCCCCGCCCCTCGCTCTTTGACTGACGGCGCCGGGGCGGTGGTGCCGAAGCGAAGCGGTGGTACCGGGTTGCGGGCGGCGACGTCCCCGGGAGCGAGGAGGAAGGGGGTGCCAGAACTGGCGCTGATTTATGGCCATGCGACTTCCCGGCTCGCAAGCGAGGCAAGTCGGTGGGGGTTTTGTTCTCCTGCACCGGCGGAGGAGGAGGAGCAGCGGAGCGTTGGCAGGAGAAGTGCCTGCCGTGAGTCGAGGTAGTGCCGCTGGGGAGACGGCCCGGGAAGGGGGTGCGCCTCTGTGTACATGTGCCAGAGCCACCCTGGATTGTTTCCTTGTTGGGCACAAAAAATGCTTCCTCTCTTTTCTCAAACCTGTTGTTGCAGGTATCCTTACAGCGTTAGGACCACCGGGTTGCTGCCTCTTAGGTCTTGGGCAGACAAAACCTGTCTTCCAAAGGAAACCGGAAGCAGACTGTAGGGCCCTCATCCTCCAGAGCTTCTAAAGAGATGTCAGAAGCTGGAAGGAGGATTTTGTGGAGATCACCTTTTGAACAAGTGGAGGAGAAACTCCAGTGTGTACTTTGAGACTATCAGGACATGATGGTTACCAGAAATCTGCTCGGCTACGCAGCAGCCGTGGGTTGCTGAAGGCCTTGTGATTCAGGTTCGAAAAAGCACATAAGCTCTGACTTGGAATGCAGCAGATTCAGTCTATCAGTGGATGGCAGTGTAGAATGTAGAATGGCTTGGGTTGGAACGGACCTCTAGCGGTCATCTCGTCCATCCCCGCTGCATGGGCAGGGACACCTCCCACCAGATCAGGTTGCTCAAAGCCCCATCCAACCCGGCCTTGAACACTTCCAGGGAGGGGGCATCCACAGCTTCTCTGGGAAGCCTGTTCCAGTGTCTCACAACCCTCATTGTAAAAAAATGTCTTCCTTATATCCAGTCTGAATCTACCCTCATTAGGTCAAAACTATTACTCCTTGCTCTGTAACTATATGTACTTGTAAAAAGTCCCTCCCCAGCTTTCCTGTAGATCCCTATCAGGTACTGGAAGGCTGCTATGAGGTCTCCTGGACCCTTCTCTTCTCCAGGCTGGACAACTCCAACTCTTTCAGCCTGTCTTCAAAAGAGAGGTTCTCCACCCCTCTGATCATCTTCATGGCCCTCTTCTGGACTCATTTCAGCACATTCATGTTCTTAGGTTGAGGTCTCCAGAACTGGACATAGTAATCCAGGTGGGCATCTCAGCAGAGCAGAGGAACAGAATCACCTCTCGACCTGCTGGTCATGCTTTTGATGCAGCCCAGGACACAGTTGGCATTCTGGTCTGCAAGCACACACTGCCGGCTTATATCTAGCTTTTTATCCACCAGTACTGCCAAATACTTCTTGGACTTCAAATTCCACTGCCATTCAAACCATGGTGTAATAATAGTAAGAATGGTGGTTGCATGAAAAAGGAGTTTCTGTGTTAGGTTTATGTCATTTCATCCTCCCCCTGCCTTTTTCTGTGCTCAAGAAAGTACTAGAATGGTGCCTTTGCTAGTGGCAGCAGATTTCCAATAAGTTAATGATGTCACCTTCAGATACAAGGATATTGGGGGTCACTTTTAATGTCAAAGCTTATTTTGCCATGGTTGTCAAGGTTTAACACTGGGCCAGCAATTAAATGACACATGCTGTCTATTGATGCCTTGCCTTTTCTGTAGAAGGAAAGGAGAGATAATAAACGAGAGAGACTTACAGGTTGGAAACTAAACTTACCTTTAATGAAGCAGTAGTGATGGAAAGGAAAATACTGAAATATGTACAAATATATTAAAAAGTGATAATCATGTTCCTCCCTCAGTAATGCTCATGTCATCACCGAGGCTGGGCTGCTGGAGTCAGCAGCAGTTGGGAGGTGGAGGATTTGGGAGGGCATAGATCAGGATTGAAGATAGATGGAATCCTCTCAGAATGTGGCCTATGGGTGAAGAGAGCTTGACCCTCATGATCCCTTAAATTTATACCAAGTATGATGCATATGGGATGGACTATTTCATTTGGTCATTTTTGGTCCCCTGTCTGGTCCATCATCCTCAAGGGAGGGTTACAGGTGTGACCCCTATACTCCCTTTTTCTTTCCAGAGCATAAGATGTTTTTCAGAACTGAGCAGTGGCCTTGGTTCTGCATACCATTCTCTAGCTGTAACTATAAATATTGAGCATTATCAGCCCTAGAAGCAGACACTGACTGAGAAACTTGCTGTTGATTTCCGCAAGTGCAGCTACTTAGAGGAGACTGAAAAGTAAAATCACTAGAAAAAAAATTGGTTCTATCCTGGATAAAATCAGGACATATGGTACAGACTATTATTAAAATTAATGGTACCAAGGAACTAGATACAATGATAAACAGAATAGTAAAATGATTTTAAAACACATGCAAAAATTAACAATTTCCTCTTCAAAAAAACAGTCGAACAGCATGCAATGTGTAAGGCATGAGTTCACATAGGAGCATTGAGAAGGAAATTTTAAATAGCCAGTCATTCATTAAGTTCTATCTGTCCTTAGATAGCCTGGAACCTGGTCTACCCCTGCATGGATGGTTATTCATTCTCCAAGTCCCTGCCGTTGTGCTCTGTGACTTGAGTGCTGGAGCTTGAGCACTTGCTAGTGAAGACAGGAAAAACAGTCATTGAGTTCATTAACCTTCACCATATCCCAGGTAACCAGATCTCCTGTTTCCTTCAGGAGAGGGCCCACATCTTCCCTTGTCTTCCTTTTGTCACCAACATACCTACAGAAGCTTATCTTGTTGCCCTTGATATTCTTGGACAGATTTGATTCCATCAGATTTCATTATACCAGCTTTTATAAACTGATCCCTGGCTGTTCAGACAATTTCTCTGTGTTCTTCCCAGCCTATCTGTCCTTGCTCCTACCCTCTGTAGGCTTTCTTTTTGTGTCTGAGTTTGTCCAGGAGCTCCTTGTTCATCTATTCAGGCCTACTGTCATTCTTGCCTACCTTCCTCTTTGTTGGGATGCGCTGCTGCTGAGCTTGGTGGAGGTGATCCTTGAATATTAACCATATTTCTTGGGTTCCTTTTCCCTCCAGGGCTTTATTGTGTGGTACTTGACCAATCAGGTCCTGGAAGTGGCCAAAGTCTGCCCCCCTGAAGTCCAGGGTAGTAAGTTTGTTGTGCATCCTCCTTGCTGCTCTAGGTATCTTGAACTTCACCATCTCATGATAACTGTAACCAAGGCTACCCTTGAGCTTCATGTTATCCACCAGCCCCTCCTTGTTGGTGAGGACAAGGTCCAGCATCTCTCTTGGTTGACTCCTGTATCACCTGGAGGAGGAAATTTTCATCAACTTATTCTGGGAACTTCCTGGATGGCTTATGCCTTCATGTGTTGTTCCTCCAACAGATATCAGGGTAGCTGAAGTCCCCTATGAGGATCGGGGCTTGTGAACGTGAGACTACTCCTCTCAGTATATAAAGGGCTACATCCAGTCTTCTTGGTTGGGTGTCCTGCAGCAGACCCCCACTGTAATGACCCTTGCCTCTGCTCTCCCTTTAATCCTGACCCTTAAGCTCTCAGTCAGATCCTCATCCACACTCAGACTGAGCTCCATGCACTCCAGCTGGTCATTGATACAAAGGACAACACTGCCCCTTTGTCTCCCCTGCCTGTCCCTCCTAAAAGAGCCTCTATCCTTCCTTTCCAACACTCCAGTCATATGATTCTTCCTACCATGTTTCTGTGATGCCAATAAGATCGCAGTCCTGCAGGCATGAAAACGTTCTACAACTCCTCTTGTTTATTCCCTATTCCCTCTGCTTTTGCACAGAGGCGTTTAAGTTGCCCCCAGTGAAGCTGACATTCTGGCTGGAGTGGCTCAAATTCCATTGAGGTCTACCTCCCATGCTTTCCTGTTGGCTTGAATTACCTCAGGACTCCCTGGCTTATTTCTGTAAGACTTAAGGTGTGCTACAGTACATCTCCGACTGACAGGCTGAGGGCTCTCATTAGCACACCATTCCTCTAACCTTGGCATGTCATCCCTTAGCTTGTCACAGAGAAGCTTGATACCGTCCCCTGTCAAATCTAATTTAAAGCTCTGTGAGCCCCTCAAGCTTCTGAGCAAAGGCCCTGCTTCCCCTTTGAGAAAAGCCAATCCAATCTGACACCAGCAAGCTTGGTGGTATGTGAGCCATCCCATAATAAAAAAACCTCAAAATTATGGTGGTGACACTAGCCACGGAGCACTGGATTAATAGAGTGGATGTGTCTGTTTCTTCCAGAGTCACTGCCTGCAACTGGAAGGAGAGAAATAAGTTGTACCCCAGCTCCCCTCACCAACTGTCTCAAGGACTTGAAATATCTTTTAATCACCTTTAGGTTATGCATTGCAGCTGTGTCTCCACCCACATGAAAGATAAGTAATGGGTAATAGTCCAAAGGCTGTATCAGGCTAGAAGGTTTCCTAGTGACATCCTTAACTCAGTCCCCATGGAGGCAGCAGACTTCCCTAAGAGGAGGGTCTGTCTGGCATATTGGACCCTCTATTCCCTTCAGAAGGGAGTTGCCTACAACTATAACTCTTTTCTTCCTAGTGGAGGTGGTTCTGATATCGGGGGTAGGTCTTTCTGACCCTGGAAACACCTCTGATGTAGATGGACCATCATCCCCCTCATCCATTGACTGGCTTTCCCCATCCAGAGCCTCATACCTGTCATACAGAGGCATCTGGGAAGGGGCAGTTGGCAAGGATGGGTTTTGTCTGCAGCCCTGAGCATGGACTTGCATCCATTTACTCCTTTTGTTTAAGCTACTGCCATCTGCCTGGTGTGGGGAGGATACAGAGTCCCCTTGATCGTGGCTTTTTTCTGGTGGCTGTTCTCTCAGCGAGGGCAGAGCATGGCTCTATCAGTCAGTCTCTTTCTTAACCTCCTTAACATTTCTACTTCCTCTTAGGGCTCTGCCACCAGTCTGAAAAGATTGTCCACCTGTTCACACCTCAACCAGTTGTCCCCAGTACTGGCACCCATTACCAGTGAATGGCTGTGGCAGTCCCTGCATCCTGAGACCTGGACAGCTGCGTGTTTTTCTGAGAGATCTGTCTGGGTTGCCACAAACCATTTTGGTGAGTGCAGAAGGCAGAGCTTTTCTCTGGATACTGCAGTCGAGCTCCTTCTTAGGTAGTTATGATCACCAACTGAACTCACCTCTTGTGTTTACAGTAGAGTTACTACACCCTTCCTGCACAACCTTCCCGTGCACCCTGCAGCACTACACTCGTGCCATGCTGATGTGCCATGCTGTTGCCACACTGCTCTGATCACTGGTGCTCCCTATGTGAACTTCAATGGGCCTGGGGGCGGGTGCCATAGCCCTGGCAATGTCCAAGTCTTGTCAGCAACTCCCACAAGAGCTGCTGGTTCCTGGTGGGTCTCTTCACTGTCCTGGTATTTCACTGCCTGAGGAAAAGGCCCTGTGTGCCAAGATCTGCTGCTTTCACTGCAGGCTGAGCCAGCTCCAGAGCAGTTTCCCTCAGCAACAGTTGCTCAGGCCTGTTTTTCATCAGCCATTTAGATTTTTCTAGTGAAATAAGGGTGACAATAATTGCAGCTTTGAGTACTGGGGAGGAATGGTTATAATCTGAACTGAACAGATAAAGGCTTTATAATTCAGCCATAGATACATATGAAGATCAGGACTGGAGAAAGTGAAGGTTTTATTTTGGGAAGTAGCAACTCCAAAAAGGATACAGTGTTACAGAAGCAGTGAAATAAGTTACTCTCATTGACTGAAAAATTGCAGTGCAAATGTCTTTGCTGGATGTAGGTAGGAACACCAATACATTGCTAAGTACGCTAGCATACCCTTCACAGCCACCTTATCCTCTTTGTCATCGATAAACCACTGCACTGGCAGGGGGAAAACTTGACTCATTATGGAAGTATAGTAATAGTACCACATGAACTCATCCTGTGCCAAAATTAATGGCCTCTGCACCCTCTCAATAGCATCTGCTGGCAGACACTGTGATATGTGTTGCAATGATTTGCAACATTAGCATCGCAGGTTAATCATTGCCAAACTTTAAATGAATTATGAAACAAATTTCTTAATGTACAGGAAGTGAGGACAACATAGAAGCATATTAGAAAAATATTAAGAGTTCTTTAAATAGCAATACCTTGTCACATGAATGGCGGGTAAAAACATTAAGCTAATACAATAGAGGTTAATATTTGCTTTAACTGTGTTTTGTACAGAGTACTTACTGCTCAGCTCAAATGCTGGGCATCCCTACTGCCCAGTGAGAGAGAACTCCATCACTGAGCAGCTGCCCTGTCTGGTTCCCCGTTAGGCAGTCCTTCAGAAGAATGAGTTGTCTGTTGGGCAGTTCCACGGTTTCAGTAGAAAAGGTAGGGAGTTATTTCTTGCATACTCATTAAGGATATTATTTTGGCATATGGAAATAGCACAGTTGAATTCCTTCAGGCAAGAAATGCTGAGAATTCACCTACAGAAGTACTCAAAATAACACATTATTAAGCTGAAAGTAGGGTCTTCTCCTTCTGTTTTTAATTAACTAATATTTGACTGGTTTATTCTTCAATATTGTCTGCTGGATGGGGCCCCTGAGAGGACAGGGGCAAAATTAGGTGTTCCTCTCTTTGTTTGAATTGCAGTGAATCTATGCAAGTGGGCTGATTCTTCATGTGTGAACATGCTCAAACACTTATTAAGGAAATTTTGGAAATTAAGGAAATTAAGGAAATTTTGCAAATTGAAAATCAGATATTGATTGAGCTAAAGCAAGGCATTTACAGTGTTATCAGGGAAATGTGTCTTCTCTATTACCATTTTAGACACAGGCACCTGAATTCCTCCTATATGGTATATTAAACGCTAAGGAACATGGCCCTAATATTGCCATAACTCAATATTGTTTATAATCGACTTTTTAAAAGATTGGAACATTTATCAGAATCACCTTGTAGCATTTTTCCTTCTCCCTACATAAATTATGCCAATCGACCTTTTCTTTTTTATAATAATACAAATTACTCTTTTTAGTTGAACATTACCTTATCTTGTAACTTGTCCATCTCTGTCAAGTAAGAATATTTTGCATATATAGAGGCTTTCCAGGTGTAGTTAGGAGTGACACAGTAAATCTATCCATTTTACATCTTCTGTAGATGATAAATACAGGCCAGAGAATTAGAAAAAATGTATACAGATTGCTTCCAGAATGCTGAAATTAAAACCCTTGGGTGTTAGTTATAGTTTATCTTTCTTCCTTTTAATTTTCCTATGCTTCTCTGCTAACATTAGTCATAAAGTTGAAAACACTCGCTGACAACTGTAAACACATGTAAGAGAAGATTCTCCTAGGTTCAGCTTTTTGTATTCCAACTAGCTGCAATTTACCTAGCATTATTCCTCAGGTGCTTTCTTTCTTTCCATTACTGGAAGGCTGTAACACAGACATGGAAATAGAAGTCCTATAAAGTGTGGTAACAAATATTATTTCTCAATAAAATGAGCCAGTATGTTTTGTGTCAGGAAAGCCAGCCAACTTAATGGGCTTGCAAACTGATGGAAAACTGCTAAACTAAATGAGACATATCTATAACCTACTGTAACGCCTACAATTACAGCTTCAAATTTGATTATTGACTAAAATTATAATACATCTTGTTATGCTGAAATAGTAATTAACATAATTTTATTCCCTTATTCCTTTGTATAGTTGTGTTTAACTAAATAAATGTAAAAACTCATGTCTGTATTAGATGTGCTGCTTTAAAAAAGATAATAAATTTTACAATAATTTATAATACATATGAATTCTTTGAATCATTTCTTTTTTTTAATCATAACTCAGTGTATTGGTTTAGTGGTCAGGGCAAACCAAAAGCAGAAAAGAGCATTGCTCTCTGTTACTCTCCTTCACCCTCCCAAAGGAAGATAAAAAGGAAATAAGGAAGACAAAGGTTGGAACTTAAAACTTGAACAGGTTTACTGGAACAGGGAAAGGATACTAACTCATGGGATAAGGAAGAAATATACAAATACACCCAAAACCCAGTCTTGATGATTGCTGATCTAAGTATCCCATCTACTGCTGACTTGGGAAAAAGGGCCTCTGCTCCTCCCAGCACCCAATGGATTTGGATGCTGCAGAACACGTGGAGAGCTGGTAACAAAGAGCAGGAGCCTTTCTCCAAGCCCTGTGAGTGAGAGCAAGGAAGAAGGGAGCTGGAACCCCCATTCTCTTGGCCTTTAATAGATTATGGCAGGAAATGGGAAAGAATACTGACCCCTCTCTGGGTCCTAAAGACCCTCCCACTAGGTCCTCATATTGATACCATAAAATTAGCCTGGCCCCCTCAAACCATACCATGCAATGTCCCCATATTGTTGTATACTATCATCTAATGGAGTACAGTTGGACAGTGGCTACCAGATTAGCCTGAGGAAGTAAAACATGATTAAACATCACTTTTACAACTAAGAACCAAATGGAATTTTTCACCAGACTTGGAAGCAGGGAGGCAACTGGTGCAGCAATGTTATCTTCTGGTGACCAAAGAGCCTGGAAACAAGAGCCAAGTTTTAGAATATCTTTTTAATTTTTCCAAATTTAACTCTAGTTCAGTGACAAACACAAACCTAGACTACAGGAAAACAGGATAGGTGGTCCCAGGTCCAGATGGACTTTAATCACATTTATCTAGAGACTACATTCTGCAAGCTAACTCAGTAAGACATACTGAATAGGACAGAGTTGCTTTTAGAAAAGCTGTCTGCACCTCTACAACAACCTGTTTTCACAGCTTTTCTTTAGAGGTGAGCTCTCAACATCAGCTAGTTTTGCTTTATAGAAATAAATGCTTATGCTGTAGTACAAAATCCTGATTTGAGATGCACCATAGTTTAGAAGACTACACCTTGAATTGTTTTCTAAATAGCTGTTAGGGCTGGGAGCTCATCAGTGCCTTGTAAACTCTTAATGAAATATCACTTGGTTTGCAGCCAAGAAGAGGGCCTTACCAAAAGAAATCATGCTTAATTTTGAACTTTTTTTAACTTTTTGAAGTTTCAAGTTCTTCATCTTTTTTAAGGTTTGGACTTTTACAGCATAAACAGAATGTTTCCCCTAGCAAGGAAGTGGTTTTCTGAAGTCAGCCTGAATAAGATATGGATATGGAGAATGTGGTCCTTCAGCACAAGCAGCCAGGAGACTTCCAAGTCATCAGTTCTCAGCTGGTAACAGGAATGCTCATGGTTTAATTTTTATTACTCTTTTGTTTTGGTTTGGGTTTTTTAAGGAGCAAAGTAGAAATCAACTGTTATTCTGGCTGGCAATCTCATGTTAGAGTGCTCTCCACTATTCTTAAGAGTGTGGTACAATGAAACAAACAAAATTATTTTTGTGTCTTTAGTTGGTGGTGATATCTTAAAAAAATAAACTGATCTAGAAAGGAAAAATATAGTTTTCTGCAGCTTGTTGATTTTAGTCTGAAAGTCTTAGCAAATGTGGATTGCCAGAAGTGCTTTACAGAACTGACAGATAAAAAAAAAGTGGATGATGCTCCCATATGAACACAATTGAGCTGCCAAAGCATATTATTATTGATTTCAGCAATGACATGTTGGAGGTGCCTTATTAAGTCTTTCAACAGAATAATTGAATAAATCAATGAATAGAATGAGTAGGACTGTAGATTAAAAAGAAAGTAAAATCAGTACACTTTTTGTTCAAAGTGTCACTTGAGTTGTAAGGTATATGGAACTGGAGATAAATTAGCTGAAGCTGGTATAACTGAAACTGGCTGTAATTTAATGAAGCAAGAGAGCCATATATGCTGTCCACCTACTTGCTAGAAACAGCTTTCATTTAAGTCAAGTGTGCAAAATGGACAGCGCTATGAAAAGGAATTAAAGAGTAACAAGGAAATAGTTTAGTAACAGTAAAAAGAAGCCAAATCAATGGTCAGTCCAGAAAACTAAGTATTCTATATGTGTGTACTTCATCTTTCATTTGAAATCCAAGTGCCAAGCAAAATTAAACTCCTGTGGCAACCTTGGCCAGAATTAGGAAAGAACAGAATATTTGTATCAACTAAATATATTTTCATTCACACCACGTAATGAAATTATCCTTATTCTATTTAATAACTTTATAAAACAATCTCCCAGTCTACTCACTAGTGGGGCAATCTGACAAACAGATAATCCCTTGACACTGTGTAAGCTCTGCTTTGCAATACCAAAAACATCCATGTGTTATTAACACTGCTTTCATCAAAAAATGTGATCAGCAGAAAAATTGTCTGTTTCCTGTTGCATGGTAAAGCAAACATTTGTTTGCCAGGAATATAAAAGTAAATAATTAAAAAGCAAAGGCACTCCAGAGAGTAGAATGAGTAACAAGTGAAATTTTCCAGATGAGCACAGTAATTTTAAGGAAGAGTTACATGAAGTTGTCGTGGGACTTTTAGAAATAACTTTTTGATGTCGTAATAATGGTGTGTGACAGAAGACACAGCATTATTGGAACTCGAATTCAAAATGTGGGAATAGATACCTGCTGTCCTGGCTTATGCCAAGATAGATCTAGTATTTTGTCTTGTAATTTTGCTTAGAGGAGCTAAGCCTCCTCTAAGTAGCTGCACTTGCTGAAATTATCTGTAAGCTAATTTCAGTCAGTGTCTGTTTTTAGTACTGATAACACTCGATATTTATAGTTAGGGCTAGAGACTGGTGTGCAGAACCACGGCCACTGCTGGGTTCTGAAAAACATCTTCTTCAGAAAGAGAGTAAAGGGGTCACACTTGCAACTCTCCTTTAGGGAGGAGTAGATAAGACAGGTGATCAAAATTGTCCAAATGAATTATTCATAGAATCATAGAAAGTTAGGCAATGGAAGGGACCTTGAAAGATCATCTAGGCCACCCCCCCTGGCCAAAGCAGGGTCACCTACAGGAGGTCACACAGGAACACATCCAGGTGGGCTTTGAATGTCTCCAGGGAAGGAGACTCCACAACCTCCCTGGATAGCCTGTGCCAGTGCTCTGCCACCCTCAGAATGAAAAAAATCCTTCCTAATATTTATATGGAACCATTGCCCCTTGTCCTGTTGTTAGTCACCCCTGAGAAAAGCTTTACTCCATCTTCCTGGCACTGTCCCCTTACATATTTATAAACATTGAGGAGGTTACTCCTAATTTTCCTCCAAGCTGAAGAGTCCCAGCTCCCTCAGTTTTTCCTCATAAGGGAGATGTTCCACTCCATCACCTTGGTTGCTCTGTGCTGGACTCTCTCAAGCAGTTCCCTGTCCTTCTGGAACTGAGGGGCCCAGAACTGGACACAATATTCCAGATGTGGCTTCACCAGGGCAGAGTAGAGGGGGAGGAGAACCTCTCTGGACCTACTAACCACCCCCCTTCTTATGCACCCCAGGATGCCATTGGCCTTCTTGGCCCCAAGGGCACATTGCTGGCTCATGGTCATCCTTCCATCCACCAGCACCCCCAGGTCCCTTTCCCCTGTGCTGCTCTCCGACAGCTCAGTCCCCAACCTGTACTGGTACCTGGGGTTGTTCTTTCCCAGGTATAAGACTCTACACTTGGCCTTGTAATATATTAAATTTCTCCCTGCCCAACTCTCCAGTCTGCCTGGGTCCCTCTGAATGGCAGCACAGCCTTCTGGGGTGTCAGCCACTCCACCCAGCTTTGTGTCATCAGCAAACTTGCTGACAGTACACTCTGTGCCCTCATCCAGGTCATCAATAAATATATTGAATAGTACTGGTCCCAGTACTGACCCATTAAGGACTCCACTAGAACCAGACTTCCAACAAGACTCCATCCCATTGACTCCAACTCTCTGGCTTCTATCCTTCAACCAGCTCCAGATCCACCTCACTACCCAATCATCCAGGCCACACTTCTTCAGTTTAGCTCCAAGGATGCTGTGGGAGAGAGTGTCAAATGCCTTCCTGAAATCAAGATAAACTATGTCTGCTGCTCTGCCATCATCCATCCAGATGGTTACATCCTCACAGCAGGCTATCAGGTTGGTCAGACATGACTTCCCCTTAGTGAAGCCATGTTGACTGCTCCTGATAAGCCTCTTGTCCTTGATGTGCCTGGAGACAGCACCAAGAATGAGATGTTCCATCACCTTTCCAGGGATGGAGGCGAGGCTGACAGGTCTGTAGTTACCCCAGGTCCTCTTTCTTGCCTTTCTTGAAGACTGGGGTGACACTTGCTTTCCTCCAGTCCTCAGGCACCTCTCCTGTTCCCAATGACTTACCAAAGATGATAGAGAGCTGTGGGGGAAGAGGACAAAGAGAGCGTGGTGTGTGTATTTTCTCAGCAAAATATCCTTGAGCTGGTAAGCATCAAGCCATGGGAAAGATGAACAAGAATAAGAAAACAAAAACCAAGGAATTGAAACAACTATGAGAAAGTATGCAAAAGAAACTGATTACCAGGGACAGTAAATGAAAACCCATGATGTAAGAACTGACTGTAAGCGGCTGTGGAAAAGTACTGGGATAAAGATATACAAGACAGCTTGTATCACAAACAAGGGTCTTCACTTGCTGACAGCTTCAGAGTCCATGCCCATAATCACCACAGAGAGCAGCCCAGCAATGACACCTGTCAGTTCCCTCAGCACCTGTGGGTGCATCCCATCAGGACCATGGATTTATGGATGTCCAGCCCCATTAACTGATCCTTAACCCAGCCCTCATCAACCAAGGCAAACTCATCCTTTACCCTGACTTCCTCAGCAGCCTTAGAGGTCTGGGGCTCCTGGGGATGGTCTCCAGTCTCAGTATGCACAGAGGCAAAGAAGGTGTTCAGCAATTCTGCCTTCTTTGTATCCTCTGTCACCAGGGCACCCACCTCATTCAGCACTGAGCCTACATTGCCTCTGGTGTTAGTTTCATCTGCTATGTATTTGAAGAAGCCCTTTCCTGTGGTCCTTAACCTCTCTTGCAAGATTTAATTCCAAGGAGGCTTTAGCTTTCCTAGCTTACCTCTCTGCATTCTCAGACAACAGTTCTACGTTCCTCCCAAGTGACCATCCCTTTCTTCCACAATCTGTAGGTTCTCTTCTTCCATTTGAGTTTACCCAGCAGGTCCCTGTTCAGCCATACAGATCTCCTAGTTCCCTTTCTTTATGTTCTTCCCATTGAGATGCATCAGTCCTGAGCTTGGAAGAAACGGTCCTTGAATGTTAACCAACCATCTTGGGCCCCCTTAACTTCTAGTACCCTGTTCCATAGGATTTCCCCCAGCAATTGTTTGAAGAGGGCAAAGTTGGCCTTGCCAGATTTCAGAGTTGTGATTCTAGTTGGAATCCTGTTTGTACCACATAAGATCCTGAACTCCACCATCTCATGGTCACTGCACCCAGGGTTGCCCTCATCCTTCACTGCTTCAGCCAGGCCCTCCTTGTTGGTTAGGACAAGATCCAGTAATGCTCCACTCCTAGTTGGAGTGACAATGCGTTTTTTCCCCACAACACGTACGACCTCCCCTGCTCCCTTCCTCCTATATCTCAAACCTGCTGTTGCCTGGCTGTCTCTTAGACCTATCCTTGGGAAATCAAGCTCAACAGCACAAAGCTGTTCCGGCTCAGTTTCCAGTGTCACTCACCTGCATTAGCAGATGTTCACTACATTCCTTGCTACCTTCATATCTTCAAGCATAAACAAAGAAATCCTCCCTCTTCCCTTACCCTTCCAGTGTTCTCCATCTTACGACAAAAGACTGTCACTTACAATCTTCCAAGAACTCTGAAATGAAAATCCCCAGTCATTACCTGAGTCTTGTTCTCTCTCCTGCCCCATCTGCTTTTCTTAAAACAACTTCAGTCACAGATTCATAGGGTGGGAGGGGGCACTTCCACCCTGCACCTAGCATGGCCAAACTTCCCATCTACTCGCAGTCAGGGGTTAGTTGCTAGAGAGGGGAAAGATCATTGCTGACTTGGCTGAGGACTGAGTTTAAAGCAAACAACCAAACAGGGCTTAGTAACTGACTGGAGCCAGGAGGCTATGTAGTAAATCAAATATTGCCTTCATCAGCTGTTATCTTCGTGGGAAAAAGGGGAAGTCTTAGCTCTAAATACACATACTTCTGAAGTAAATTGTATTAATATTTTCTTTCACATTAATATTTTCAAGTTGTAGACCTGGATAGTGTTTTGAAAATTACAGGGTGACACTTGAGGTTTAAGGCACCTGCCGATTCTTTCAGGTACATTTTGCAAATCCTTTTACTTCTGAAAATAAACCTTTACTATGACAACTTGATATAACTGATATGGTGTCTGTTCCACAGAATCATCTGGACTTTGCTTTAATAAGTTTCTGATGATAGAAGCTGTCTGGCTATTAAAAGTACTTGTATCATTAAGGAATTAAATACCAAGTAATATGTAAAGAATGCTTTCTTAATCTCATAACAAGAGCTCTCTTCTAAAGGTGACAAGAAAAAACACCAACCCAGGAGTTACTGCACTGGCTGAAAATTTGTAATTAATGCTTCCTGACTGTATCATTTGAAGGCAACTATCCAATATATCCCACTACTCAGCTTTCACCATAGCCTTTTATTTCCTTAAATTCAGATTTATGAAAAATGCTCCACAGTAAAACATGCAAACTTACCTGACATACACAATTCTGGAAGACCCCTTGGTTTTTACCTACTATATAATAAAGTGTTCTATTAAGGTGAGTTTTCCTTTACACTGATTGTAATTTTAGTTTACTTTCTTACAAAGTCCTCTATTCCTCTGACTACAAGTTTCTTACACTTTAAGGGAATGAATGTGAATGTGGCAAGAAGACAGGACATCGAAATTAGCACTAGATCCAGTAGAAAGCTAAGATCATTTATTAGGTGACAGTTCCTGCACCCGATTTCACAGAATAAAAAAAAATGTAAGGTGCAAGCAAAAAAGATTTTCACACAATAGAGATCTTTTGCCCTTCCTTCCTCTCACTGAAAAGAGTTCCGGAGCAAGCAACAGTAGGTCATAAAATGATGAAGCCTAAACCACTTTACAGAGGATTGTCAGAAAGGCGTTAATGCCCGAGTTCTGTGCTCTGACAAAACAGATCATTGCAGTGGCAAAACCCATTTTCTAGGGCACACTGACCTATTCTTTGGCTGGAAACTGAAAGGATCCACATGTTGCTACCTTGTGCAATTCATTACCTGCCAGCCCACTATTAAACCTTGACATTCCTGCAACAGTGTCCTGTTAACACCAAAGGATTGTCAGGATCCTTCTGGGACCTGGCTTCTCCCATGACAGCAGTGATGGGGTCTCCCTCCCTCTGTTCAAGAAGCTACACTACTTCCTCCAAAAATCCTGAGATGACAAAGACTAGAGACTTGGTCTAGAGCAAAATACAGCCTTCCTGAAGATACCCTTCCTAGGCTCTCTGACATTCTAGTTCAGGGTTAAGTAACACAGACATACAAATCTGTATAGAAGGAAAAATGTGCACAATTTACTTCTTAGGAGTTCAGCATCTTAGTAAAGGATTAAAACAGCATTTGTTAAGAAACAAATCAGCATCTACAAAGTCTAAAATACTCAAACTCCAACATCATTTCAACAGTAGTATCTAGCTAAGCATTTTTTCTATAAAAAAAATTAAAAAGCCCAAACTTACTGACAGTTGAGGTTGCAAGAGAAAAGGTTTTCAGTGGTCTTTTGAAACCACTTCAATCTGATATTTTCTTGAATTTCTTTGTGCCATCTTGCACGACTTCTTAACTATCAGGTCAGGCCACTGTAACTTTTTGCTGCTAGTCTTCATCTCTGTGGCTTTTGCCACTGTATATGCATTACTTGTTATTTGAAGTTTTAGGAGTACAAACTATTTCAAACCTCTGATTTTCAGACTGTTTGCTTTTTGAGTCTCCCTGCCATCAACTGAACTGTCTTGGCAAAGTCTTCACTACTCCCCCCATAACATTTGTCATCCTGTATTTGTAACATCTAATTCCCACAGGGATTTTTAAGTTATATTAGTCCTCACTTTCTCCCCACCCCGTTGCCCCCCACCCCATATCACTCTTCCTTACAGTCACCATTACAACTGAATGGTGAGCAAACAACAATGAAAAAAGACAAGAAGTTAAAATCATGTATTTTATTGCCAAGTAGCATTTAGGATTTTTCAGATAACCAAAATGTACTTTTCTATTCAGACAATAATCTCTCCTGTAACTCTGAATCCCAAGACGGCAGCAGATAATCCTTACTCTCCATTTCTTGGGGAGTCCCTCTTTCCTTGCTTCATTCTTCTTTCAGCATTCAATTAAAATCACTTCAAATCCAGGAAGTCAGACCTGCTATTTCAAGATTTGAGGAAAAGGATTCCTCAATCTTCTATTTCAATCTTTATTTTATCTCTGTAATATCTCAGACTTGCAACTTTGGAACACCAAGACAAAGCTTGCAAACAATTCCAAAGCACTGAACTTTCAACTTATGTTTATTTCAGGTTTTTAAAGACAGTAATTTTATAACAGTAACTTGAAAAAATCAAGTCAAATATAAAACTTTCAACAAATGACTAATTCTTAAGTGTTTTAGAACAATTTTACTTTGCTCATTTCATTATGCAGCAGATTTGTACAAAACTGCCACACAAAAACAGTGGTATCTACTTCTGCATCTTACACGATTTTAGGTTAAACCCAAGCACTGAATATTTAGAGCACTTTTAACATATTAAACAATATAGATAGGTAGTAGCACAGCCCAAATGCTGACATATCTGCCTATTTTATACAAAATTTTTAAAGCACTTCATTAAGCTGCATGAGTTCTAACTGACATCACACAATTTATTTCAAAAGATGCTTATTGCAGAGTACTTTTTTTCAAATAAATCTACAAGAAACAATAATATTAACAGGGCTATGGAAAATTACTAGCATACCAAAGCTTAAGTCTTGATTCCAGTGATGTCAATAGGATTTTGTCCTCTGACTTCACTGATGCAAAGATTTATTTTATCCACTCATTAGATAAAAAGTGTAAAGGCCAGCTGAGATTTACAAAATAGCTATTTGAAAAATATTTCCATGAGGCACATGTGCAATACAAAGATGAATTATCACAGATACCAAAGCTACAGCCTTTAGTACTACTCCATATGGAAGTCAGATACATTGCAGCAAAAGCAAACCAGAACAGAGAGGAGACCACTACTGTTAAATTTTGCTGAGTTCATTCTTAAGGTTCTGGGAAGAAAGGCAACAGTACTTTCTTCTTGGCATTACTTTCCCAGGTGAATTATTGTATCATGTTTTTAAGTTATTAAAATGTTTTTCAAAATGCTTTTCTGTACCTGTGACTTGCTCCGTAACTACAGATCCCTTCCAACAATTATGGTTTAGATATGATAAAGATACGTGCAGCATACAAATCTAGAAAAGTGTTTGAATATTTATATTGAATATTTATATTGAATATTTATAGTCAACAGGTTTAGTGATGAGAATTATGACTTCTCAGTATGAACAGATTCACTAATTATCGTTAGTCTGATCCTGAGAAGATTACTTGAATTTTCTCATTAAAAGCAGTGGCCAGTGGATACCAGAATACTTGACCGTTGAAGTACACACCTCACCAACATTCACATTTAACATTTTTGTTAAAGCCATAATCTGATAAAAAAAATCAAAAAAGCTGAGCTAACTATAATGCTATTGAAACCTTTTAAATTGTAAATTTCAAATCAGAGGTAGAAATGTGAAGTTTTAGCTATATTAATGTGAAACTGTTTGAAAGGTTAATAGGCTTCAGCTTTATTCTATTTGCTATCAACTAAATCACTTTGGTTTTCTTCAATAGGTCTACCTATGGTATACCATCTGTGATCCAGTGTACGTGCCTCTCACTGCATGTCTGTGTGTGTCATTTCCTGTCCAGAACCTCCCTCTGCAGTGTAAAAATATACATTCTCCCTAAAGCTTGAACACAGTGCTGTATTAATGCAGCTCTGAGTGTTAAAACCAGAATTAGCCCTTGACCACATTAAGCTGGCACTTGTCTGCAGGAGCTGGAATAGATACACTCCTGGCAATGGAGGGACTGAAGAAATACATTCCTGGAAAGATACTGAACAACTTATCTCTTCAGCTGAACTTAACAAAGCAGTACACCTTGTAGAATCAAACATTAATTTGCCTAAGAAATAAGGGCAAAATATGTTATTTTATTTTTAATTTCTGGTCACAAAATTTTAGACAACAAAGGTAAAAACAATTTAAACCACTACATGCAGATTAAAAGCCTGAACACCCTTGAGAGTTGAGAATCCTTCTGGTAACTGTTTTACCTGAAGCATACGCATTTCAAATGTTTAAAAATATGTAAGACTGAACTTGTAAATATGAAATAATAAGCTCTCACAAAAAAAGGCATTAACAGCATGCATTTTAATTTTCAAAACACTTTTGGGAACAGATATGGTCTGTAAGCTTACTGCTAATTCTTTCATGTTTCATAAGCTGTTCAAGATGAAATGTAGTCACAGAATGCTCCACAACTAAGGCTCGGGGTGGTGCAGTAACTATAAGTGAATATAAGCATGCTAAACTGCTTTCCATCTTCTTGGCAATAAATCTCATACTACACTGTAGTGAGCAGACTGAAGAACAAATCAACAGCAGATGTCAAGTCTTCTGTTAGGTCTATTTCTTCATTATGCTAAGCCCCATCTAGCAGCAGCCTCCAATGCTGTACAGGGGACTCAACTCTACTGCTACATGTAGCTAGCCACAGGAAACCAGAAACAGAGTGCATCAGTGTCAGCGTTAATGAAGTTACTCATTTAAAGAAGCTTATCCACAAGTGAACAGATACTACTCAAACTCAGTTGTGTCACCTCATCCCATCAGATCTACAATCTCTTCTCTCAGAGAGCTACTCATCTACCATATCATCTGGAAACAATCCACTGTCTGACACCACTTTGGTGTCTTTCACTGTTTAAATCATCATCCCATTTCATTTATGGCATTTCCCACAAAACAAAGTTTAGACAGTCTTAGAAAATTTACAAATACTGTTCCAAATTCCTAATATACTTAAACCAAGCTTCACGCATTCACTTTAAGCTTGCACAGTACAGAAAAAGATTATAAATTCCCAATAAAACCATGCAACCCCCCCCCCCCCAAAGATTATCAAGCTAGCATATTTAAATACAAACTAAACCAAATAAACCACAAAAAATGTATTGAAAGTATCTTTTTTCATGGTCTTGAATAACAAATTATTAATAAAATGGTTGGGTTTTTGGAGGTGGTTTGTTTGCTTTGGTTTGATTTTTGTTGTGAGATTTGGGGAAGGGGGGGGCTGGTGGTTGTTCTTTTTACACATCAAATTGGATATAAAGCAAATTATTCAGATTACAAAGGAACTCTGTGATCTTAATGAGTACTTAGTGTACATATTCATACTTAAACTAATTTTTTTTTCCTTCCATGTAGAAGAGTAACTCAAATTCCCAAATTTAGCACATTATTATGAAAGTGAATTAAAAAAAAATTTCAAGACAAGAATATTCAAACCAGTGATTCCAACACAGATTATTTCTGGTCCATATCAAGTTGTGTGAGATATGTCTAAATAAATCTCTGAGATTCTAATTGTTCTTAGTACCCCCAGTATACATTTGATTACCAGTTCTCTCACTTTAAAAGCATCAATGTAAATCTACATCATTCTGACAGCACATTAGATAACAAGTTGCACCAAGCCCAGGTTTAAAAAGCTATACTATAGTTAGGTATTATGCAGTTACATAAACTGTAAAGATGCATATCTTTTTCAAGTGTCACAATCAACCTAACTTCAGATGTTAAATCATTCATATGCTGAACAGCTGATTGTTTGCAGATAACCAAAAAGCTCCTCAAACAGTAACTTAGTATCTTCACCTCCAAGCTTCTATATTCTGTATCAATTACTTCAGTCCTGGACATCAAAGTAGTCAATTATCGCCTCTTCTTTTAATGGTTTGGATAAACCACTGTTTCCACTACCCCTAAAATTGTAAGAATATTAGATGTTACTCACACACATGAAAAACAAGATACAATGTAAACCAAAATCACAAACTCCCACAATGTCTCAGTGTGCACAGACATTTTTAAATTATGTTTTAATAGAAGTAATCTAAAGCTTGAAGAACCTTCTGTTAACACATTTTTGGATATAACATATACTTCATTAAGTTAATGTACATCAATGTGTGGCTGAATTGATACAATTTGTTTTGGGCTTGCAAATATAATTTACTTGTAATACTTATTACAAAAATGATGCTGTACTGAAAAATGTTCCACATGCCTTTTTAAATGGAAGACCAACAGAAATACTGTTCTTGCTTTTATAAGTCAGAGTAACAAAAATCACACAGTAATACCAAATGCAAAAACTGTAAAGATTTTTCCATATGACAGTATGAGATCTTTCAGGTGATTTTGTAGAATTAAACAATTTAAAGAAATTTCCCTTCTAGTGATTAAAAATAAATACCTAAATTAACTTTTAAATTTAATTTTTCCCCATAATCCCCTTTATTAGAGTAACTGAAGACAGTAATTCCACACAAGTAAGTGGAAATAAAGAGTAACAACCTTATTATCTTAGAACAGCTGACTTTGTATTCCAGCAGCACCTTAAACACACAATAGCTACTGCAATACTTGCTGCAAAATTACCATCCCTTTCTGTGAATGGTACTTCACAGAACATGACTTCAAAAGCTAATCTGGAAATAACTTTGGGGAAAAAAGTTCTGAAAGGTAAACCTGAACAATGAATAAGCAATACATTAACAAAAAACCTAACTGTGTGATGGCTACAGGTACCTCAAGCCGGCAGGTCATAAAAAGTAAACGCTGTTTTATTAGACTAATCACCAAGAAGCCTTTTATTTCCCATCTTCAGTAGTTTTCACTATCTGAGAAAAACTGACTTTTAACCAACTGTGTAGTCATATAGACACATGAAAAATGCATTTACTGCCTGTCCAAATAAATCATTTTATGCCAGTAACACACTACTCTTTTACACAGACCATTCAGAGTTAAAAAATATCCCCAAACTCCAAAACACCTATCTCCTCCCAGCTAATTAAAAAAAAAAAAAAAAAAAAGACAACCCCCCCCCCAAAAAAAACCTCCAACTGTATTTGTTATATGACTACTCCTATACTAAACAGTCAAGCCTACATTCTACATTTCCTTAGCACTTCATTCCAGGCGTACTTCTATGGAAAGAAAATTTTAACACAGGCTGCAAGCTCCAAAACTGTTTGTCGGTTGAGAAAAAGAACCAGGGAATATGAAGTTAAAGCTCATAAATACTCTCCTCATGTAATTTAGCACAAAATTGAAGAATATTATTTTGAAAACAAATTCCTTACTTATCTGTTTGCTTGTAATGAGGAACAGGAGGTGGAGGCCTGCTCTGCATTTCTTTATCTAGCACAGAAGTTAAGGTATTGCTTGGACAAATGGATTTCCCTCTAGAGAAATAAAAGAAAGATTACTTAACTCAGTAAGAAATTATATTCATGAAGAAGGTAGGGAAAAGTTACATTTATAAGTAGCAGTTCTGGTGTCAGAGCTCATACTTGTATAATTAAATCATCTATTCAAATATTTAATTTTCCAGCTGTGGAGATAATTTTCATTACCAAGAATAAGATATTCAGTATTCTAAATGCCTGTTGGTCATTGTCAACAAAAGATGCAGAAGTGGCTTACTAGATTTGAGTGCTGGTGCTCAAACTCCCTTCTTTCTCTATGTGAAGTGCACAATCTAAGCAACTGTTAAAATATCAAGAATGCAGTACTTAGATTCTAGTGCAGCATATATTTGGGTTTTTTTCACAGAAGAGATACAAGATCAGAAGCAATAGTTTAAATAACTTAACTTGGAATCACACAAACACAGTTCACTGCATTTTGACATGTCACCTAATGTTTTGGAAACACATTCTTTAGCTCTGGCAGTATGTCATGTTAAACTTGACAAATGACTGACCCAGAACAGCCCTGCTCAGCAGCACTCTCTCAGGAACAATGCAGCAACATTGCCACTTCCTTGTCAGACAGCCCAAGTGAACAAGAAAAATAACATTATGTATAAGGGGGAAAAAAACCCAGAACAAAACATCAGCTCTTCCTGCCCTTTTCACTAGTTACAATCTTATGTGATCAAAGCCACACAATGAAGCATCCCATCTGTTCTTGTCCCATCTGCAATGCAGCAGCCACCCTGTGGCTGTAAGGCAGGACAGTATCTTCTCAAATACAGAAGGACCAGAAGGACAGTGTACTTCAGTATGTATATTTAAATGCTTTAGGTATATTTTGGCTGTGAATCACACTCAACTTCACCATGACAGTCCATGTCCAAATGCTGCAGCAGCTGGAGAAAGAAGGGTATCTGTTGTATGTGATTGTTTTGAGGTCCATGTTTGACAGGTAATTCTTATTTTTCTCCACCTCTCTCAGAACTCTAAGCAGCTGAAGTACCACATCAGCACACAGATGAATGTCACTTCTATTTCAGAGCTTAAACAAAACTGAATATTTTCTTTATTTCTGTCATGTTTGTCTTATTTCCATCATCCCTTATTTCCACCGGTTATGAAAATGTAACGGCCATTTCCTGGGATATTGTGGCAACACCAATTAAGAACATCACTACATTTTCAAGGTAAGTTAGAAGTTCACTAAAATATAAAATTATAAACCCTAAGCCCATTTCTATATTGTTTTAAACTGACAAATTGTTCAAATGAACTGCAAAGTCTTGGAAACAGAGGTCACCAAATCAAAGTGTCGCATTTCCCCCACCGTGACAGTGTTATTTGGGAAAAAAAAAAAGTTACTTGCCACTGTCCATAATTTTTTTCCAGATTATATTAATTTACATTCTAACAGCAAGTGTTAGAATTATTAGTGTTCTATCAGTTACGAACAGCTACTTTTCCCCTCTTGTATAAAATGGAAAAAACTTCTCCTCTCCTTTAACTCCAGGCCTGGCATATAAAATCAAATGCTCCCACTGTCATTTCAGTTACCTCTCAGATGTAGAGATCTACCTGAAAAGACTAAAAGAGGACAAACGTATATGGGAGAATATTTTGTTGTCTTCTTTATCTTTTATAAAGTGCAGTACGCAAAAGCACCAAATAATTTCTCTCTCTTTACTCTAAAACATCAGGCTACATCTCCCTTGTGTAGTTAAAAAAAGAAAATAAATGAGAGTTCCAGAATGGAGGAAAACATAACACTATGAAGAATACGTGTGCATTTATTTCTATTATTATATTAAAAAAATGCTACCAGAAAGAGGATGTACCCATGTTCCAAAAGCAGCCCTGCTCTAAACTGAAATGTTCCCAGGATGCAGAAAGTTTAAAAAATTTTAAAACTTTAAAAAACTTTAAAAAATGAGGAAGGATCAAAGACTTGTGTACAGCAAGAGAAGGCCCTAGAACTATATTTGCTTTTGTCACGACAAAGTCTAGCCCTATTTTTGATTTGACAAGACTTAGTGTTCCTCCAAAAAAAAAGCAGAAGATATATACAGCAGGCTGTCCAGTCCTGACAAAAAACTATCAGCTCTTGCTCAAGTGAAACATACACCACTTCCTCTATCCCTTGGTAACACACAGGACAATACTGGACTGACTCCAATGTCCCCCAAGTTCTATAAATATTTCTATTCATTAATTTAAAAAAAAACAACCAACCAAACCAGCCAATCATACTAAATTCATCTGACAGATTAATTGCCAGGAGAAAAAATATCATACCCTCCCTTCCTGCTAATATAAATCATGGTTACCTATCATCAGCTGCAATGGAACTGTGGAGATAGATCCAAAGGCTCTGCAAGTATTTTGGCCATTTTGATATGAAAGTTGACATTTTTCATTCTCTTACTTTATTCTGTAAGTAAGAAAAAAAGACAACTCCCTGCCCCAAGCAACAAAGATGAGATGACAAATTTATTGCAGCACTCCAGGGAAAAGTGAGGAGAACATAAATAATTATCTGCTGTTTACAGGGCACCAGTAAGTGTTAACAGGATGGGCTGGTCTATAAAATTGCACTGTGGAAACCAGGACTCAAACATTTCTTAGTCTTAAAGACTGTATGTTCAATTTTCACAACTCCAGGATGGTTCATCATTGATCTGTTTTGTTATAAACTACTACAAAATTCTTCGTCCACAAATCTGTCGAGAATTGATTTCAGCAATGATCCACCAGGCTTAAGGCAGAGCAGGTTATTGTGAGAAGTGTCTCCAAAATCTGATCCAGTTTTAGTGGAATAACAGGGTTCTCAAACAATTTTACAATTACCTAGAATTACCATGTCCTATGTCACAAACTGTCAAGAGGAAACACATACTATTCTCAGAGCAAACCTTGACAAATCATGTCAAAATTGAAGGAAAAATACTAAGAGATGAAGAAATAGATGTAGCGCTTTTCTGGAGAAGGAAACTGCTTTTAAAACCACCTTGGCTGGTGACCTATTAACATTATTTGTGCTTAAATTGCTCAAAAGGCCTTACATGTTAGAGATGTTGATATGCAATCATTGGAAAAGCCCTTTGTGAATGCAAAGGGCATGGAGAGCAACTTAGCTTCTTCCTCATGGCAGAGGAGAAAATTCCTAGAGAGTGAAGGGTAGACCAGAAGTCCTTAAAGTGGTGAGAGTACCTTCAGGAAGTTACCTCATCTTCTGACAAATTGGAAGTTATTACAGACAGAAAAGCTGTAGAGACATTTAACTTTTTAACTAAAATGAACCTGAACCTAGAGATCAAGTACTGAAACATGTCCAGAAAAAAAAAAAAGTGTCCATTTAAAAAGCCAAAGGATAATTCTATTTCCTCAAAGCATATAATTTCTTTTTAACCCTGTCACTGGGATGTAAAGCTTTTGCCTTCTGTGATGCAACTGCCATGATTTGATTAAAAGTATTCCTTGGAGTTACAGAGGTTTCGAGTCCTTAAGGTTCCTACTGCTCTTCTGTAGACACTTATGGACGTCTCCAGACTGACCTCATTGAAAAAAAGCAAAATCCTGGGTGAAGAATAATAACAGAGAACATGCTGATGAGACTGCAGTAAGATGTAGTTTCCTCAGTGAGAACAGTGACGGGCAGGGACCCTGTCACCTTCCCTTGTTTATGAGGAGAAACTGACCTATTCTTCCTCGTGGAAGGAAAGGAAAAGGATGGGTCTTACATGGATGAGTGCTCTCAAAACACTTTCAAGATGTCTCAAGTCCATACGAGCTGCTTAAACACCAGTCACTTATAACAAGCAGACATCCCTGAACAGCCTGTCATTCAGAGTTATTTGTAGGATGGGGAAATTTATACAGGTAAATACTTTAAAAAAACACTGACAGGTACAGTGAATTCCATATCAGAGGCAAGGGCTGAGGACAAAGCAGATTTGAGGTGTTTTCTCCTAGATATCCCAAAGAAGATGTATCAATGGAGAAAGCTTTTGTAACACCAAGACTTTCTCATTTCTCTGACCAACTTGTATGATGATGTTACCATTTCAGTGTCACAATGGTCTCTGCCTAGCTTCATTTTGAGATGCCTATACTTGGAGGAGCCCATAACAGAAATCTGTGGAGAATGCTGAGAACAGGATGCGACAAAGTAAATCACATTATTTGGACTTTCTGGTGGCTTTCAGCTCTCAGACTTGAAGAAGCTGTTGCAAAATACTCAAAAAATCATCCTGGAACTTAAGCTATCACTTGTTCCATGTCTTGAAGAAGTGGCAAATAAAAAGACAATGAAAAGCAAGTTTGAATGAATCCACTGAAATAACAAAACATTGCTATGCCACTGATGAGTATTCTTAGTAGACCACTCTGCTTTTAAGAGTGGAACAGCAGCACATGCATTCTGCACAGCATGCTGCTCCCTGAGCAACACCAGGGAATGAGCAAGCGTGCATACCTCCTAAAATCAGAGGAAGACCTCCCATTCTCAAACTGCAGGATACATCTTTGCTTTTAAGGCATAGTGATATGTCTTGCTCCTTTCTCTGACATTTGATCCTCTACACTAAATTCTCATCCCTCCTACGTCTATTTCTTAAATAAGCTTTTTCTAAGAAAGAGAAAGAGTATCTGAAATTGTGTCATGGAAACAGAAAGGCATATCAAAGTGGTGTTCCATCTCTCTTGTAAGATATCAAGATTGTAGCTAAGCTACCAACCCATGAACAGGTGCAGGAGGAGTTCATGATCCTCTACTAGCACTAAAGGTGGTAATTTTTTTATAACTACAGTCAGTATCTTACAGCCAGATGTTTTTAAATGAAAATAACTACAACGGGACAGTGCTATACTAAATATGCTGCTTGGTGAGCAGCAGATTTAAGGAAGCATTGATACCTGATTTGAAAAGCCTTCCCATACTATGTGTCCAGTGCAATTACCTTGATCTGAAGGTAATTTCCACTTCACTAGTGGAAATAGAAGCCCATGAAATTACCAGTTTAAAAGCTGGTTTAAAAAAAACCTTCTACTGGAAGTTACTCCATGTTGCAAACTGCATTGTAAACAATCTCTTTCAAGTGATAAAAATATTGAGTTATTTAAACTATAATTAATAAACTTGAAAGCAACAATGAATTACATACTTCACTGCAGTGATAACAACATTACGCTTTGGTTCGTTGTCATAGCTCACACTTTCAATGCCATAAACCTGAGCCAATTCATGGATGATTCTGCGGTGATCTCTGTTCATTGGTGGGTAACAATGGCTCTTCTTTGTATGCTTGCCCTGAATTCAAGAGAAAATGTTAGGAAAAAAAGATAAGGTTTTGCTTCAGGGAAGACAAAGAAAAAAAAAAAGTGCTTCACTTCGGCCTCTAAAAGTTACTACCACAAATTGCTAACATCTCAGTACATACAGAAAAGTAACTAAAAATGTCTATTTATTGC
Source organism: Heliangelus exortis (assembly GCF_036169615.1). Classification (NCBI taxonomy): domain Eukaryota; kingdom Metazoa; phylum Chordata; class Aves; order Apodiformes; family Trochilidae; genus Heliangelus; species Heliangelus exortis. Next base: position 56,776,724 of record NC_092423.1, on the reverse strand, counting down.
CCCACATAATTCAATTATATGTTCTCTATAGTTTGCATCACCGCAAAGCATACTCATCACCGCAAAGATACATATATGTATCTTAAGTTTGAAATACAAATGATAAACCTATACATTCTATTCACGTCCCAAAGAAGAAATACTAAATTATTTTTCCTGAATTTTTATTTTTCAGAATAATCTGAAATTTTTGACCTAATTAAATCTTTCCGATCTGATTTTGTTTTTCAGCCTGGCTTTGAGATGCATATATTGCAGATAAGTACATAACGGTGACCGATTTATTTATCACTTTCCACTGCCAAAGAAAATATTTAT